>NC_053163.1:50542554-50842554 GCF_016835505.1 Polypterus senegalus
GGGTCTTGAAATCTCAGCAGGAATTTTTCCCTAGCCATCTGTCTCAACGAAGGCCTCTTTTATCATCTGTCCATCTTGGAAGGACTTCTTATGCTTAATGATCAAGTGACTCACCTGGAATGATGCTTTGGTTTGTCTGCCTTTGCTTTTAAATTCAGCCGAGTGAAAAATGACGGATGTCCGATTAACTGTGGTTTTAGTTCCCTCTCCTTTCTCTTTCTCAGATCGCTTTTCGGAAGGAAGTCAGTTTCATAGTTTTTATGAAGAGTTCGAAGGTGCCTTTGTGACGATGCAGGTTCTCTCCGTGCTCCCAATGTCCTTATGGGAGCCTTAAACCCAACACCATCTGTAATGTCACCGAGATGAGCTGTCAAATTAGGACAAATCTCACATGAAGCCAGGGGATATATCCAAAAAGTGCATAAGTGCTTTTATTAAAACAATAATCAGTGTCCAAAGTGCAGTGCAACAGGTTTCAATAAATATTCCATAAAACAAGTGTCCACTGGGGATAAAAATCAAATAAATAAATCCTTTAAAATACGAGGTTAAAATGCAGTCTCTATCATCCCGATCTCGGCACACCCTTCTTTCTCCCCGGCTCATCCATTACTTCTACAGCTGGCGGAGATCTCTACAGCCACGAGCACCTACAGCCAACCTCCATCTTGGCTTCCCTTCATGGACGCCACTGCCAGACCGTCCGAGATCGGCTCTTCTCCCTTCATCATTCAAGAAGCAAATTGGAGTATACATTCCTTGTGTAGCATATAGGCCTTGGCCATAGAAGCAGTGAAATATTTGGATATTATATAGCGAATAAGAGGAATAATGCAGCAGCCAACAAGGAGAAGAACAATGAATACTACTGCCAAAGAAATAAATGCTGACTTTAGCCATTGGCCCCAGGACCCGAAAGTGGACGTAAACCACTGATCCCAAGGGTTAGGGATGCCAGAGTTAGTGGCAAATTCATTAGAAAGGGCAGTAAGGCCGGCTAATGCACGAGTGATAGAGCCATCAGGAGCAGTATTATTGGGAATGTAGGTGCAGCAAGTGTCTCCAAACATTGCACAGACACCACCTTTCTCTGCTAAAAGCATATCTAGGGCCAACCTGTTCTGCCAGGTCATTAGAGAGGTACAATCCAACTGCTCATGGATTCCTTCAATGGCATCTTTTGTGAAGTTGAGGAATCGTTGTTGGTTATAATACAAATAATTGATCCAATCGACATTTTTTTGAAGGTGATCTGAGGTATTATGGACTCGAACCCAGCAGCTACCTGATCCCTGGCTTTAAATTTATCTGGGACTCCTCTGGGGACTCCTATGGAATCAATATATACTCCTGGGCTATGTAGGGAGAAACTGGAAGAAGAGTCTGGGAGAGAACGAGTTTGGCGGGAAATAGTGGAGAGCTGGGAATAAGAGGGGTGATACGGAGGGTGTGAAGAGGGTAAGGACAGTAATCGGAAAGGCATGACCAGCTGTATAGGGGCACAAGTGCCAGACCAATCGAAAGGCAAGATATCAAATAGTTTTGACCTGCGGCACATCCACCAAATATCAGACCTAGGGGTAGTTTGGGAAAGCAAAAACTTTGAAAGAGTGGAATTAAAAGAGGAGGAGTTAACATGGAAGGTCTGGGAGCAGAAGGAAGAAGGTAATTCTCCTACCCAAGCAGTTCCATTTGATTTAAAGCATGTGAAATTACCTTTGTGAGACTGAAACATGGGGTAATCATATGACGGGTGGGGGGAAAAGGGAAGATAGATTAGCACATTCGGAATTAGTGGGGATTTTGGGGCTAGTAAACAAGTAGAGAAGACAAGGTAACCCAGTGGGGTCAGAAATGTTGGATAGTGGGAAAGGGACTGTAGCTAAATGAGAGCATGCGGCTGCACAAGCGTAGCAATGTGAACGGTTAACCTGTTTTGCTGAATAGATTACCCACTGCAACCATCTATTTTGATCCCCATAGCCTGTCTCCACAGAGAAAGTGCTGGTTAAGGTATTTAGATGCAAAATCTGAACCAGGGGTGATTCATCGTGTGGAGATACAGTGGTGAGAAACTGAGTAAGAGAGGGGACGGGGAGAGAGAGCGGGTGTCCTAACCTTAATTTGAAAAATCCTCGGGATCATAACCACTTGCATATGCAGCTAAGACATAAGTTCCTGAATCATGCAAAGAAGGATTCTTCAGAGTAATGATTAATGGATTACAATGATTCTCGCACACTCATGAGGGCGTGTCCCTTTAAAATAGAGAACCAAGTTTTCAGGCCATACTGTGTAGCCTGCCAAGGTTCATAACCCCAGTCATTTGGTCCTGTATTTGCAAACACATGCTCTAAAATCCACATTCAGAGTCCTCTGAGGAGGAACCTGAATCAGAGTCATACCAAGGGTAGCTTACACAAACATATTTGTCAGGCCATTCCCATTGTTCCTGTCTGCCAGTACAGGGGGCAATTGCACAAAAATCAACCTGGAATGAGGCAGTTTCTTCCACCTGGAAAGTCAGTGTCACCCGTGAAGTGGATAATGGAATGGAAAACAATAAGATTATGTATATTAAGGGTGCCATCTTTTGCAGTGTGAAGCGTGAATCCAGGCGGCAATCCTTCAACCTTTATGGCGTGTGGTGTGGACAGAAGAACTTGGAATGGTCCTCTCCACCTAGGCTGATGCCAATGTTTCCTCCGGGTGTCTCGAACCAGAATCCAGGTGCCCAAGGGAATCGGCGAGTCTTCAGATGGAGGGCTGGTTCTCCAGGCCTGATTAACCTGCTCGTGGACTTCCTTCAGGGATGCTCGGAGACCTGTAAGACTAGAAGAAGATCATTGTCCACGGTATGCAGGTTCACATTTCCTATAACCATGCCAACGGGCATGGGTCGTCCGGTCAGAATTTCAAACGGCGATAGTCCCAATTGTCGGTGTGTCCGTCCCCTCAATCCCATTAGGGCCAGGGCAGAGCGTCTGGCCATGATAAATTGGTTTGTTCACAAATTTTTGCAAGCTTAGCCTTTAGGGTGCCATTGCATCGTTCTACGATACCCCCACTTTGTGGATGATATTTGCAGTAATGATGTACATTGATCTGCAGCCAGGTGGTTAATTCATTTATAATGGAATTCACAAAGTGAGTACCATTGTCTGTTTGTAACTTTTGCGGGATGCCCCATCTTGGAATAATTTCTTTTATTAGTGCCTTAGCAACTGTTTTAGCATCATTGTGCTTAGAAGGGAAAGCTTCTACCCATCGGGAGAACACATCGACAATCACAAGGCAATATCGGTAACCTCTAGACGGTGTTAGCTCAATGAAATCCATTTGGAGGTGCTCAAACGGACCCATTGGGTTAGGAGTAATGGCGGGACTTACCTGTGTGCCTTTTCCTACATTAAACCTTTGACATAATGCACAGCGTCTACAGAATTGCTCTGCATATGTAGAGAAGCCTACAGCTTCCCAATGTTTTTCAACATCCCGGACCATGGCATCTTTCCCAGCATGGTCGAGGCCATGGGCTATTTTTGCCATACCTGGAAAAGAAGCCTTTGGGAGAAAAGGTTTGTTAGTTTGCTTATGAGTCCAGACTCCATCAGAGAGGGACCCTTCTTTGGACCATTTTTCTTTTGATGTCCGTGGCTGCACTCTGTAAAGAAATAATTTGATTATCAGGGTCCTGGTCATTTCTCTGTTGGAATAAAGAGATTGGTGTGTTACTGTGTGCAGCCTTTTTAGCAAAGTAGTCTGCTAATTCATTTCCTTTGCTGACAGGATCCTGTTTTCCTGTGTGAGCTTGACATTTAACAATCGCTAGCTTTGATGGTTTAGTTATGGCTTCTAAGAGGATTCGATTAACTTTTGATGTTGGATGGGCTTGCCAGTACTGGTCTTGAATCCCTCAATTTCCATAATGCCCCATGATCATGGCAGACTCCAAAGGCATATCTAGAATCTGTATAAATTGTTATGATTTTTCCTTCAGACAGCTGACATGCTCGAGTGAGCGCTATTAATTCAGCCGCTTGTGCACTCAAACTTGATGAAATTCGATTTGCTTCCAGCAGGCGGTCCCCTTGGACCACTGCGTAACTAGTTGAGGGTGTTCCGTTTTCCAATCGCAAAGAACATCCGTCTACAAAAATAATTTCTCCAGTTTCTAAAGGTGTTTCCTGTAGATCTACTCGAGGCTTTACAACCTTTGCTATTTCTTTATGGCAATTATGCGGTTCACCTTCATTATCTGTTGGCAACAGGGTGGCTGGATTTAAAGTGGAGCATCTTTCAATCGTAACGTTTGACAGAGTACAGAGTACATTCTGATAGTGTATTGCCCTAGCAGTAGTGAGATGTGAGGTCTTAGCCTGTACTAAAATGGAATGTACAGCGTGAGGCACCTTTACTGTTAGGGGGCTCATGAGCACTATATCTGTACTGGCTAGCACAGCTTCTGTTGTGGCAGCCACAGCCCTAAGGCAAGGCGGAAGTGCTGCAGCCACTGGATCCAATTTTTTCAAAAAATATGCTATTGGCCTTTGTTTATCCCCATGTAACTGTGTTAAAACTGCATTCATATATCCCCCCTTTTCGTCCACGAACAGAGTGAATGGACGTAAAATCTGGTAAGCCCAACGCAGGAGCCGAGGAGAGTGCGTTTTTCAAGTCACAGAGAGCCTTCTCAGCCTGCTCATCCCATTGCACTTGACCAGAAAGAGGAAGGCCAGGGTGTTTGCTAGATTTTGTAATGGCTGTGCTCTTTCAGTGAAATTCGAAATCCATTGCCGGCAGTATCCTAAAATGCCCAATACAGACATAACCTGTTGTTTTGTGACAGGTCTAGGAAGATTTTGAATGGTGTAATGCGATCGCTAGAAAGAGCTCTTGTTCCATTTGTAATGTCATGACCTAGATATTTTACAGTCGTTTGAATTAATTGCAGTTTAGCCTTTGAAACTTTATGCCCATTTTCTCCCAGGAATAATAGTAATTTTTTAGTGTCCTGCTCACAATCGTCTTCTGTAGTACTGCATAACATAATATCATCTACATATTGTATTAATGTACTACCTCGGTCTGGCCAGAACCCTTCTAAACTTTGAGCAAGCGCTTGTCCATACACACAAGGGGCTTCAGTATATCCCTGAGGCATGACAGTCCATGTCCAACGGCGGTTTTGGAAAGTAAAGGCAAACCAAAATTGAGAATCAGGGTGTACAGGGACAGAAAAGAAAGCATTGGCTAAATCAATCACGGAAAAATAACGAGCAGAGGGAGGGATTGCAGAAAGAATAGTGGAAGGATTAGGAACAATAGGGGCCCTAGGAAAGATTGCAGAATTCACTTGTCGTAAGTCTTGAACAAAGCGCCATGAACCGTCAGCCTTTCTTACAGGTAAAATAGGGGAATTGACGGGGGAATATCTAATCGGAATAATCGCACCGCGTTTCACAAGATCAGAATGTACGGCGGAGATGCCAGCCTCTGCTTCGGGAGACAGAGGATACTGAGCACGGTGCGGGCGGAAGGAAGATTTTGGGTAGACCACCAGAGGCTCACAATGGGCTATCCTTCCATAATCATTCTTCCCTGGGCCCACAGTGAATCAGGAAGCATAGAGAGCCAAAAAGTGGAAGTAGTTTGCAATGGAAAAACAGAAAAGGAAGTGCGGCACAATGCACGATGCACTAAAAAATCAGTTTGGAGCACAACTTTAGTTATCAAATGGTCTGAGGTATCAAAATACCTGATGCTACCTGTAACCAGTCTGTTCTATTAAGACATTGTTCTACCCATGGTCCGATTTCCGCCCAATGTACAGTGCTTGATTTAGCTAAAGAAATATGGGCACTGAACCACCAAGATAGAAAATATTCTGTGAGTATGTGAGATGAACATAAGCAGCAGCTTTTGTGGATGAAATGAAGATACAGGGAATGTGAAGGGTTTCGGGGCAGGTACCTGAAGAAAGAAAAGATTCCAGCCAGGGGGTGTCTACTTCTACAGGGAAATATTGAGCAGTGCAATGTAAGGTGTCAGGGGCTTGGAGATTGGGAAACAAGCAGGAGGGAAAGGAGTGAAGGGCTTTAAGAAGGATGGTGTGTGGGGAAACATTTCATTGAAATGGAGAGAGAAAGTTTTGTCATGAGATCCCTTCCTAAGAGGTTAACTGGACAGAGCTGATTTAAAAGAAATCGGTGTGTTAAAGTGGAATCACTGGAATGCAGCTGAACTCGAAGAATCTCTTGAGGCAGGGACCTCCTTCAGCGAAAGGGTTGAGCGTGGCTCCTGTGTCCACGAGGAAAACAGTTTCAGTGCCATTCACCAGCCAGCAAAGTCAATAATGGATCAGTCTCTGAATTATGGGTGAGCAAAGGCAGTTGAAGAGAAGGGCTGGGGTCCCGGATTCCTATGTCCATAGCGAGATAAGAGACCAGTCTCTGCCTTTCTTATACTTGTCCTTAATATTATTTTAACATGTTCCCATTGCGTAATAAAGGGACCTTCATCCCGGCCCTGAGGCAACGCCTCGTTCCACTGCCACGGGTTTCCGTTATGCTGTCCATGATTGACAGTGTCCCATGTGGTGCCAAGCTTTCTCCACAGCACCTGAGTCCATTCTGCGGCTTATACATATCATACAGCTGCTGTAATTGTTCTATGAATTTTTTAAACACACCGATGACTTTGGGATCAGGCAATTCGGACACAACATCCTTCAGCTCTTGAATGTCCCAGTTACGATGTATCATTACAGTAGTGGGGTTATTAGCTCCTGCAGGTTGCATTGAATCATGTCGGGGGTTCTGGGATCTCAATCAGGGGGCATTCGAATAAGGGGCCTGTGGGTTTGGGGACTTTAAGGGGATTGAAAGGTGGTGTTTTGATTAGGGGGCTGAAGGAATAGGGTTTGACTTCTAGTGCGTTGAGAAATGGAGGTTCTAGGATCGTGAAACCCACCCCCACCCATTACGTTACTTTGTCATCCCGGATCAGTGTGTAATGAGGGATCATAATGATATTCTTCAAAGAAACCAGACCCCAAGGGATCATCTTTTAATTCTGGTGCGGTGGGCGCTGGAGGTGGCGGAGGAGAAGGTGGGGGCTGTGGATGTGGATGGTGTAGGAAAGGTGGAGGAACAAGTATGGGATATAACGGGTCTTTGTTTTTTTTTTTTTCTCGCTCTTCTTCCGCTTCTCATTCAACTGCGGT
Organism: Polypterus senegalus; assembly: GCF_016835505.1. Taxonomy (NCBI): domain Eukaryota; kingdom Metazoa; phylum Chordata; class Cladistia; order Polypteriformes; family Polypteridae; genus Polypterus; species Polypterus senegalus. The sequence continues at coordinate 50,549,780 of NC_053163.1, forward strand.
CCCGAATCTGCTTGCACTTTCTGTAAAGCTATAAATAACTATTTTTTTTTCCTTCTAGTTTTAACTTTCTGCAGCCAATAATTCATTTCTGTACTGCCTTTAAATTACGATTATTAATAACCAACTCCCATCTGTCATACATAACACGGACCTTTGTTACAACATCCTTGTGCATTTCTACATAATATTTTTCTAATTTCCTGAATTTCACTTTGCGCTCCTGTCCTTCCAGTGGCCATCTCCCTCACTTTGCTTATTCCACTTTTGCATGCCTTCTTAAAATCTAATCCTGTCTTTTCAATGAGCTTCTAGGGGACCCTTTTTTTCCACCAGTATGTGGAGCCTGGTGATCCTCCGAAAATAAACCTTCTAACATTAAGGACTTCGAACCCTCGGGGTGCCGATTGGCAGGCTTGCTGTTATATGTTCCCATTTTTCCCTTGCTTTTCCTCCCGATTGCTGTGACAGATTTATTCCCTCTTGTCGTGTCCTATTCTCACTTCTGTCATCAATGAAATACTAGTTTTTCTGAGTGTGCCTCTCACCCGTTTCTAGTGTTCCCCTTAATATTCCCAGAAGTGGAATACGAAAGTTTTGCTACGTTACTGTCACAGTGCTCGGCGAAAGCAAGTATTTATTTCCAGTACGTACTTATTTATTATTCACCTTGTTTTATTAAACTGTTATTCCTCTATTCTATGCTCTATCCTCTGTCCAATAGATTTGTCCGGGTTTATGGGTTTTCCACGCACTGGATCACGTCCTAAATCCCCCTTTTTATAATTCCCAGAGGATAGTGTTCTATACTATCTTTCCCGACAGCAGTGACTTAAAACAAGGTATTTCTTTTCCGTTTACTATTCCCAGTCACTTTTTATATTCCACAGCAAGCCCACCTCCAGCCTATCTTTTACAGAAACCCCCGACGGTACTTACCCCAGCCTGGGTGTTAGTCAGCTCTGTCAGGAAATTCTTCTCAGTCACCGTGGATGTACCAGGAGGAGACCGGGGACTCCTCACGCAGGAGCCGTCTCAGGACAGGGCAGTCCTAACTTTTATTGGAGCTGCTTACTCTGCTGCCAGTGTACACAGTAGCGGCAGTCTGCTTCAAAAAGACAGATCGCTGAGGTCTTCCCGCTCGAGGAGTCAGCCGGCCATCTCCTGCCCCACGTTGGGCGCCAGAAAACTGTGGACACTTTTTCTATAGTATCGTTTCTTGTGACTGAAGGCAGAGAGATATAATTAAAGTTAGTAAAAAATCTTTTATTAATACACACCAGGCAAGGGTAAGATGACAGAGAAGCACAGTCCTAGGACACCTGCCCTTCATCTGCCCTGAGGGGTCGGTGTCCCAAATCTTTTATAGAGCCTTTGTCTTATGAATTTAGTTGCACAAGAATTTCAAACCGTTACATCTTACAACATTTTGCTTGGATCAGCATTTACCACATCCTTTAAGTTCATCAGTTGGTCACTTGTGGTTTTTTGTTCGTTAGGAGAAACAAGAAGTTGCACTTGCACTATAGACAAAACAAGGCCTGCGTGGCTTTTGTCACGTACACCAGATTGATCAATACTGATAAACTTTTTATTATTTTTCCACATACAGAGGAAGCCAATGAGGCAATCGAGAGCGACCGCACCACACGTGTAGGTGCGACTCACCCAACCACCTCATTAACTCCCTGCAGTTCTGCAATCGCACCCATGGAGAACAGCACGGCTATCACGGATTTAAAACCCGGCCTTTTTTATTGGAAGACGGACCCGCTTTACCACAGCCTTTCCACATTTTCCTTCTTTGGAATAGCAATAATAGATTGAAAGATCAGACAAACGCACATCAATTGTGATATTGTGAGAAAAAAAATCCTCTTCTGATTCCACATCCAGCCCATACCCTCCCCACAATTATTTTTTAAATCCCTTCTTTAGTCGATATAAATTGGAAGGCTAACTAGATCACAGCTGGAGTTTTGCTGTATCTTGCGCTTTTGATTGTGCGTGCGGGATGACCAGTGTGTTAGAAGAAAAGAGATCTCAGACTGGCCACCCTGGATGTCAATCAAGTGGCAAATGCCATAAGGAGGATATATTTTTTTTTGAATGCAACGCGATCTACCTGCACTACCTTTCCGATCTACCAGTCGATCGTGATCAATGTCTTGGGCACCCCTGCTCTAAAAGCACACTTTCACGAAATTTATCTGAAAAACACGAACAAAGAAGTTTTCTTGGATTTTTATATGAATCCGAAAGATCACGCTTGCATATATAATAAACCAACATGTGACAAATTGTCAGCGATAATAGTTTTGAAAGACAGAGTTGATATTCGTGCTTATCCAAAAGCAGAGCACAATTTGTCACAAGGGCCAGATCTGGGAAATGACTAGCACGTAGGGGGTTGGCGAGCGAAGCGAGTAGGGGGCAGAGCCTATTATGACGATTCTGCTCTTATGGGTGTAATGATAAGTGGGAAAGAGACAAAGTATGGGAGTCAGGTAGAGAAGTTTGTTTCTTGGTTCAAAGAGAATTCATTGCATCTTAACATCGGCAAAACCAAAGAAATGGTTATTGACTTTTGCTGCCCCAAAGAGCCTCTATATCTGGTCACTATTCAAGAAGTGGATGTAGATGTGGTTGACTCCTACAAGTACTTGGTGGTCCACATTAGTGATGGGTTGGGCTGGTCTTGGAACACAGAGTAACTATCTAAGAAAGGGAAGAGCATGCTCATTTTCCTTAGGAGATTTTGTATTCCTTTAATGTGTGTAACTTTCCGCCAACAGATTTTCAGCAGAAGTGTGTCAAGAAACAATACTTGGGTTTTATACCAAAGGCAATACGTTTGCATAGTGCTTCGCTATTACTGTGTCTGCCAGTCTTTTGAATTTCCTTGCTTTATAGTCATTCTGGTGTGTGTTCAGTCCAAAGTGTGTGTGCATATTTATTTAGGACTGGGCATGAGAGGCTAATATGAGACAAATGAATGATGTAGAATAAAGTGTGTACTTTAGAAAGTTTAGAATAAGAAAATGAGCACAAAATTAAGCCTGGCTTAATAATTTAATTAAATCCAATTTTACTAGAGACATCAAACTTGTTGGAATTTTACTATAGCCTTGCCTTATTTCTTGTTTCCTCTTCCTTTTCCCATCTTTCCCCAGTGATGGATAGTTATTTTCCCTTAGCTTTTTTCAAGGCCTTTGCTTGTGGTTAAGTCTTCAGTTCTGCCAATTTTGGCAGTCACCAGAGGCTCTGTAAAAGAAGCCACTAGTAGTTCTTCCATTTATCCAATGGATCTCCCACTGTAGGTAAAGGTTTTGTTAGTTGGATTTTTAGTTACTCATAGCACCCTCTAATGGGATAAAGGGAATTGAAGTTACTCCTTTTCACAAAGCTTTGAAAAAGTGGGAATCGTGATGTATACATGTGGAGTGTCATTTTATACTATTTCAAATTGCTGATCCTACTTTTAACATATAAAGCCTTAAATGGCCAAGGTCCAGCTTACTTATCATTATCACCTATGAACCAGAACGCACATTAAGATCTCAAGATGCTGGTCTGCTTATGATTCCAAGAATTAATAAAATAACAGTGGGACATCAAGCTTTTAGTTACAGGGCCCCAAAGCTGTGGAATGGTCTGCCTGCTACTGTAAGAGATGTCCCTTCAGTCTCAGCTTTCTCAGTTGAAGACTCACTACTTCAGTTTAGCATACTCAGACTAGAGCTGCTGTTAGTCATTAGCACTAAAACATAATTAATAAGCCTATTCCATTTGTCTTCCATACTCAAATGTAATACTTGGTGCCGCTGACCTAATGCCAAATTTTTTCTCTGTCTTAGTAAAAGTCATCTCTTTTGAAGGAGCACTGGAATCATTAGGTTGAAGGGTCCTTTCATCAGATTGGCTGGCCCAACACTGACTCAGCTGAGCTGTGGAACGTCAATTTGGAGGAGGCAGCAATGGCCAAAGTCTCCAGGACTCTGAACAAATTGGAATCCTATGTGATATCATCTACTGCTGAATTTTGCTCTGTATTTGTAATATAACTATTGTTTTGTATAAATGATTACTTGCGTTTTGTTCTGTGTATTGTATTGACCCCCTTGTTTTTGACACCCTCAAATGCCCAGTCTACGTGGAAAGGGGTCTTTCTTTGAATTGCCTTTCCCTGGTTTATTCTTTTTTTTCCTTTAAGGGTTTTTTCTGGGAATTTTTTCTTATCTTCTCAGGGAGTCAATGTTGGGGGGGCTGTCAAAAGACAGGGCCTTTTAAAGTCCATTGCAGCACTCTTTATATGATTTTGGGCTATTCAAAATAAATTGTATTGTATATTTTTGATATTTGATTCTTTACTGATGGTGCTAGTCCTCTAAGAGCCACTCCCTTGAGATTAAAATTGAAACATTTTGGAGTATTCTAATACTAATATAGAAGTATAGAGTATTTTAGACTATCATTTTAGATATCAGTGACTATGAATATGATATTATTTTTGATTTTGTTTTACTGTTACCATCAATAATGTAATATTTTTGTAATATTCTTGTTTATTATGTACTTTAACCACATGAATGAAATAATTTTCTAGTAATAGTCATTTTATAATAATAATTATACATATAAAGTCACCTTACAAAGAATTAGACAGTAAAAAATATAATTATAATATCAAATAAAATAAAAGCAAAAAGTAGTAGCAAACATAAAAAGAACATACCTGGCTTTAACAGTCATAAGATCATAGTTGGTATGCAAGTTTGAAAGATATGTTTTGAGAGTAGTTTTGAATTGCGTTATGGAGTCCAGTTGACAGATATGACAGGGAAAAAAGTTCCAGAGTTGAGCATCACTATTGATAAAATGCTCCTCCTCCCACAAAACTGAGTTTGATGTGTACAACAAGTAAAGCTGCAGATCAGAATTTGAGGAAGTATAAGTCTGTAGGAAATCAATAAGATAGGAAGGAGCAATACTGAGGAGAGCTTTAAATGTTAAGAGCAGTATTTTGTATTGTACTCTGAAGTAGAGAGGGAGCCAGTGGAGCTGAGAGAAAGTAGCTGTAATATGCTTAATAGACTTACTGTAGAATAGGTAATTATTCTAGAAGCAGAGTATTACATAAGTTGTAGATAATGGATACGTTTTTGAAGGATGCCAGATAGAATGGCATTACAATAATCTATACATGAATTGGCTAAGGCATTGACCAGTACTTCAGTACTATGTTTTGTAAAAGCAGGACATAGTCTAGAAATGTTTTGTAGATAAAAAAGACGGCCCAAAAAACATTGTTTATATGGGATAAAAAAGGGAAGGTACTGTCTTGAATGATGTCCAGGCTGTTAACCTGGAAAGAGACGTATTGTTAATTAGACTGGAGGAACTGTTAGCCTTAGGAAGCATAGATTTAGAACCAATGAGAAGCACCCCAATTTTATTGCTATTTAGTTGGGGAAAATTATGAGTCATTGATAACTTTATGTCTTGGAGATATGAAGTGAAAATATTTGGGGAAAAACAGAGGTAGATTTAGTGTGGCATCAGCATAACATTGAAATTGGATGCCATGGTTCCAGAGATATAACAGAAAGATTTAGATGAGAAAAAGAAGCGGCCCAAACACAGAGCCTTGCCTAACTCCCTGTGTAACTACTTTATTCTCTGATTTAAAGCTCTTCAGTTGAACAAACTGCATTATGTTGGTGAGGTAAGAAGAAAACCATTGGAGCATAAGGCCACAGACTTCAAAACTAGCTAGAAGTTTCAAACATATCTGATGGGATATGGTGTCAAATGCAGAGCTGAGATGAAGAAGTATAAGAATTGTTAAAAGTCCCATGCCACCTGCCCAGAGAAGATCATTTGTAATTTTGATGAGAGTAGTTTCTGTGCTGTGTTTTGGATGAAAGCCAGATTGAAGCTGTTCAAAAGGGTTCTTCTTTCGACTGCTCCTGTTAGGGGTTAACATAGCAGATCATGTTTTTCCATATCTTCCTGTCTTCTGCATTTTGCTCTGTCACACCCATCACGTTCATGGCCTCTCTCACCACATCCATAAATCTTTTCTAAGGCCTTCCTCTTTTCTTTTTGCCTGGCAGCTCTATTTTTAACATCCTTTTCCCAATATACCCAGCATCTCTCCTCTGCACATTCAAACAAACATAATCTCGCCTCTCTGACTTTGTCTCCCAACTGACCAATGAGCCCAGCCTCTAATGTACTCATTTCTAATCCTGTTCATCCTTGTCACACCCAAAATCTTAGCATCCTTAACTCTGCCACCTCCAGCTGTGTCTCCTGCTTACTGGTCAGTGCCAGCATCTCCAACCCATATAACATAGCTGGTCTCACTACTGTCCTGTAGATCTTCCCTTTCACTGATACTGATAACTGTCTGTCACTAATTACATCTGACACTATTCTCCAACCCCTTCCACCCTGCCTGTACTCTCTTTTTCACCTCTTTTCCATAATCCCAATTAATCTGTATTGTTGATCCCAAGTATTTAAACTCATCCACCTTCATCAACACTACTCTTTGCATCCTAACTATTCCACTGACCTTCCTTTCATTCACACACATGTATTCTGTCTTGTTCCTAGTGATCTTCATTCCTGTCCTCTCTAGAGCAAACATGTCAAACTCACACCATTGGTGGGCCGTTTCGACTGCCATATGTGTGTCAGTGGACCGCACTGTAACAAATACTATTATACTATTATACAAAGTTATTGTAGCTTTCTTTCCAATACTGAAAACTTTAAAAAATGTAACACTTAAAGTTTAAAGAAAACAATTTATTTCCATACAATCTCCGTACAACAGCGTACAATTAGAATCTCAGCCTATTAGCTAGGACCTTATATTATTATATTATATTCATTGCTTTTATAGGAGTCTTACAGTGTGAGATCTATTTCTTTTGCCCCGACACTTGGCATCTCTTGTTAGTAACCAGTTTGTCAATATCAGGCTTGAAATCTGCAGCTGAAACTTTTATGAGGGATGAAAGGTGCTTGACATTAAGTCTTGAGCGATGTGGGGTTTTGGTAGCTTTCATTAATGAAAACAATTGCTCACAAAGGTAAGTGCTTCCGAACATAGACAGTACTGTTGATGCCAACTTACGCATCTGAACATACGAGGGTGGCAGGTAAGCATACAATCCTGGCACACCATCTTTGTTGTACTTTGCCTTCAGAATAGAATCTGACTGCAGTTCAATCAATTCCATTTGATATTCTCAGTATTCTCGACGTTGTAAGAGAACAGCGAAAGTCCTGTTCGTGTGAACTGAAATCACGAAAACGCTCACTGAAATCATTGCTCAGTAATTCAAGTTGGAAAACAAATCCTCCAAAAATCTAATTTTACTTTACTAAGTTTACTTCAAAGTTTATATTGTAAAATAAGCCGATATGCAAAAAGCCACCTGACCTACACTAATTATACAAACTCAAAATCACAAAAATATGTTAATAAACAACTCACCAACTTCTCATGTCTACTTCAGATCTTCAGCTGTAGTCTGCACTAACTGTTCGTTACAATACTAGCACAAAATTACATAAAACTAGAGCAAAAAAACGTTAAAATATGCGGGCTATTACTACTCGTGATGGTCAGTTCTGCCCAGTGGCCATTCTCAGCAGCCCAGCCAGTAGTATAGCCTAGCAAGGGTGGCTCTAGGTTCGTGGCAGCCCTGGGGAGAGAAAGAATCTGTGGCCCCTTTGCCTGCCAATGTCAATATGGTATTTTATGCACAACGGATGGCCACGTGCGTTGCTGATACTGCATAGCTGCCTCGTGCTCATGACACTCTTCTATATGCGCGTGTCCAGTAACTTGAAAACAAAGCGGCGCCCTTGATATTCTCATTATGGCATAACGTTATAATACTACATATAGCTTACTGCTCCAACTCTAGCGACATTAATAAATACAGCGTACTAATTAACAGGAAACACAAAGTTTTTCGCCACATTACAGTCAGCTGTGTCGTTATTTTCTGTTTCTGTTTTATATTCAATATATATTGCCTTGGCGGCCCTGTGCAGGTGCACAGTTTGCACATGCCTAAAGCCACCCCTGCTGCCCACTGCTGCAGCCTAGCACTTTAGTTGTGAAGTTGCGGCTCATTAACTTTGGTCAAGGCTCATGGCTATACTAGCAGATGACGTTTCCGGTACCGTAATGCCATGGGAAAACGCGCTTTTGTCAGAAGGCAGAAGTGAGAAAAGTCAATAAGTAACGCCAAAGATGCAGAATGATTCAAACACAAACAACAGTAATCATTTTGTACAAGTTCAGTGCTAACTAGGATCTGTCATGCGGGCCGCACAGATTTCTGTTGCGGGCATCGTGTTAGACATGCCTGCTCTAGAGCATATCTCTACCTCCAGGGTCTCCTCAACCTGCTCCCTACTCTCACTACAGATCACAATGTCATCAGTAAACATCATAGTCCAAGGGGACTCCTGTCTAATCTAATCTGTCAACCTGTTCATCACCATTTCAAATAAGAAAGGGCTCAGAGCTGATCTCTGATGTAATCCCACCTCCACGTTGAATGCATCCATCACTTCCGTAGACCACACCATTGTCACAATTCCTTTGTACATATCCTGTACACGTCTTACATACTTCTCTGCCACTCCTGACTTCCTCATACAATATCACAACTCCTCTCGAGGCACAATGTAATATGCTTTCTGCAGTCCACAGAGACACAACAACTCCTTCTGGGATTCTCTATATTTCTCCAACAATACCCTCAGAGCAAACATTGCATCTGTTGTGCTCTTTCTTGGCATAAAACCATATTGCTACTCACTAATCATCACCTCCCTTCTTAACCTAGCTTCCACTACTCTTTCTCATAACTTCTTGCTGTGGCTCATTAAATTTATCCCCCTGTAGTTACCACAGCTCTACACATCCCCCTTATTCTTAAACATTGGTACCAGTACACTTCTTCTCCACTCCTCAGGCATCTTCTCATTTTCCAAGATTCCATTAAACAATCTGGTTAAAAACTCCACTGCCATCTCTCCTAAACTCCTCCATGCTACCACAGGTATGTCATCTGGACCAACGACCTTTCCATTATTCACCCTCTTCATAGTTGTCCTCCTCCTTGCTAATCTATTGCACTTCCTCATTCACTATCTCCACATCATCCAACCTTCTCCCTCTCTCAATCTCTTCATGCATCAGCCTCTCAAGTACTCTTTCAATCTTTTCAACACACCCTCCTCGCTTGTGAGTATGTTTCCATCTTTATCCTTTATGACCCTAACCTGCTGCACATCTTTCCCAGCTCAGTCCCTCTGTCTAGCCAATCAATACAGGTCCTTTTCCCTCCTTAGTGTTCAAGCTCTCATACAACGCATCAAACTCCTTTTCTTTAGCCTTTGCCACCTCTCTCTCCACCTCATGCCTTATCTCCTTGTACTCTTGTCTACTTTCTACATCTCTTTGACTATCCCACTTCTTCACCATCCTCTTCCTCTGTATACTCTCCTGTATTTCCCCATTCCACCATCAGGTTTCCTTTTCCACCTTCCTCTGTCCAGATGTTGTGCTAAGCACACCTTGTTGCTGTCACCCTTACTTCTTCTACTGTAGTTGCCCAGCTGTCTGGTAACTCTTCACTGCCAACCAGTGCTTGTCTTACCTCCTCCCTAAACTCAACCTTGCAGTCTTCCTTTTCAACTTCCACCATTTGATCTTTGCTCTGCCCTCACTCTATCCCTCTTCTTGATCTCCAACGTTATGCTACAGACCACCATCCTATGCTGTCTAACTACACTTTCCTCTGCCATCACTTTGCAGTCTTTAATCTCCCTCAGATTGACTTTTCTGCATAAGAGATAATCTACCTGTGTGCATCCTCTCCCACTCTTGTACGTCACTCTATGTTCCTCCCTCTTCTTAACTTATGTATTCACCACAGCCATGCCCATCCTTTTTTCAAAATCCACTATCATCTGACATTCTGACCATTCATCTCCTTGACACCATACCTACCCATCACCTCCTCATCTCCTCTGTTCTCTTCACCAAAATGTCCATTGAAATCCTCTCCAATCACCACTTTCTTTCCCTTGGGTACACTGCCCATAACTTCATCTAACTCTCTCCAGAAATCTTCTTTCTCATCCATCGCTCACTGAAGTTGCGGGGCATATGCACTAACAACATTTATTATCACACCTGAAATTTCCAGCTTCCAACCGCTCCAACCACTCTGGAGTTGCCCGGTGAGAGGCGCCGAGCAGGTGTGGGCATACTTATTGCCCCCACTGGAGCCTGTGCATTGGGGTTTACCCCGTGGACGAGAGGGTGGCCTCCCTCCGCCGGGTGGGGAAGGCTCCTGACTGTTGTTTGTGTGTATGCTACCGAACAGCAGTTTGGAGTATCCACCCTTTTTGGAGTCTCTGGAGGGGTTGCTAGAGGGCATACCTTCTGGGGATTCCCTCGTTTTGCTGGGAGACTTCAATGCTCACGTGGGCAATGACAGTGAGACCTGGAAGGGCGTGATTGGGAGGAATGGCCCCCCCGATCTGAACCCGAGCGGTGTTTTGTTATTGGACTTCTGTGCTCATCATGGATTGTCCATAACGAACACCATGTTCAAGCATAAGGGTGTTCATATGTGCACTTGGCACCAGGACACCCTAGGCCTCAGGTCGATGATCGACTTTGTGGTCGTGGTCGCCGGACTTGCGCCATATGTCTTGGACACTCGGGTGAAGAGAGGGCAGAGCTGTCAACTGATCACCACCTGGTGGTGAGTTGGCTTCGATGGTGGGGGAAGATGCCAGTCAGACCTGGTAGGCCCAAATGTGTTGTGAGGGTCTGCTGGGAACGGCTGGCAGAGTCCCCTGTCAGAAGTAGCTTCAACTCCCACCTCCGGCAGAACTTCAATCACGTCCCGAGGGAGGTGGGGGACATTGAGTCCGAATGGGCCATGTTCCGTGCCTCTATTGTTGAGGCGGCTGACCGGAGCTGTGGCCGCAAGGTGGTCGGGTGCCTGTCGTGGCGGCAATCCCGAACCCGCTGGTGGACACCAGCGGTGAGGGATGCTGTCAAGCTGAAGAAGGAGTCCTATAGGACTTTTTTTTCCTGTGGGTCTCTGGAGGCAGCTGATAGGTACCGGCAGGCCAAGCGAAACGGCTCGGCTGTTGCTGAGGCAAAACTTGGGCATGGGAGGAGTTTGGAGAGGCCATGGAGAACGACTTTGGATGGCTTCGAGGAGATTCTGGTCCACCGTCCGCGTCTCAGGAGGGGAAGCAGTGCAATGTCAACACCGTATATGGTGGGGATGGTGCGCTGCTGACCTCGACTCGGGACGTTGAGGGTCCGTGGGAGGAGTACTTCAAGACCTCCTCAATCCCACTAACATGCCTTCCATGAGGAAGCAGAGCCTGGGGACTCTGAGGTGGGCTCTCCCATCTCTGGGACTGAAGTCACTGAGGTGGTCAAAAAACTCCTTGGTGGCAGGGCCCCGGGTGGATGAGATACACCCGGAGTTCCTTAAGGCTCTGGATGTTGTAGGACTGTCTTGGTTGACACGCCTCTGCAACATCGCATGGACATCGGGACCAGTGCCTCTGGATTGGCAGACGGGGTGGTGGTCCCCTCTTTAAAAGGGGACGGAGGGTGTGTTCCAACTATAGAGGGATCACACTCCTCAGCCTCCCTGGAAAAGTCTATTCGGGGGTTCTGGAGAGGAGGGTCCGTCGGATAGTCGAACCTCAGATTCAGGCGGAACAGTGGACCAGCTCTTCACCCTTAGCAGAGTCCTGGAGGGTGCATGGGAGTTTGCCCGACTGGTCTACATGTGTTTTGTGGACTTGGAAAAGGCATTTGACCGTGTCCCTCGGGGAATCCTGTGGGGGGTGCTCCGGGAGTATGGGGTACCGGACCCCCTGATAAGGAGCTGTTCAGTCTCTGTACAACCGTGTCAGAGCTTGGTCCGCATTGCCGGCAGTAAGTCGAACCCGTTTCCAGTGAGAGTTGGACTCCGCCAGGGCTGCCCTTTGTCACCGATTCTGTTCTTAACTTTTATGGACAGAATTTCTAGGCGCAGCCAGGGTGTTGAAGGGGTCCGGTTTGGTGGACTCAGGATTGGGTCACTGCTTTTGCAGATGATGTTGTCCTGTTTGCTTCATCAGGCCGTGATCTTCAGCTCTCTCTGGATTGGTTCGCAGCTGAGTGTGAAGCGGCTGGGATGAGAATCAGCACCTCCAAATCCGAGAGCATGGTCCTCAGCTGGAAAAGGGTGGAGTGCCCTCTCAGGGTTGGAGGAGAGATCCTGCCCCAAGTGGAGGAGTTCAAGTATCTCGGGTCTTGTTCACGAGTGAGGGAAGAATGGAGCGTGAGATCGACAGGCGGATCGGTGCGGCATCCGCAGTGATGCGGGCTCTGCATCGGTCTGTCGTGGTGAAAAAGGAGCTGAGCCGTAAGGCAAAGCACTCAATTTACCAGTCGATCTACGCTCCTACCCTCATCTATGGTCATGAGCTATGGGTAGTGACCGAAAGAACGAGATCGCGAATACAAGCGGCTGAAATGAGTTTCCTCCGCAGGGTGTCTGAGCTTTCACTTAAAGATAGGGTGAGAAGCTCAGTCATCCGGGAGGGGCTCAGAGTAGAGCCGCTGCTCCTCCGCATCGAGAGGAGTCAGATGAGGTGGCTCGGGCATCTGATCAGGATGCCTCCTGGACGCCTCCCTTGTGAGGTGTTCCGGGCACGTCCAACCGGGAGGAGGCCCCGGGGAAGACCCAGGACACGCTGGAGGGACTATGTCTCCCGGCTGGCCTGGGAACGCCTTTGGGATTCTCCGGAAGAGCTGGAAGAAGTGGCCGGGGAGAGGGAAGTCTGGGCCTCTCTGCTTAAGCTGCTACCCCCGTGACCCGACCTCGGATAAGCGGAAGAGGATGGATGGATGTGCAGAAGGCTGCTTCACCAGTTCTTTCATAAGAAAATTAGGTCGCAGGCAGAAGCATTCAAGAAAAAATAGCAATCGGTTCAACTCCTCCTTCATCCCAACTGCTATTAATCTGCTAAAAAAGTTCAACTTTACATTCACAGACTTAAATTTTGAAGGTGAACTGTTATCATTTGAATCAATCATTAGTCAATTCTAAACAATGATTTAGATTTTATGGAATATATTTGATCTAATGTTTTACAGTAAGTGCTTGCTGCTACATTATATTCATTTGTAATAAGTTTATGTTCTTTGTGATGTGTTTTTGTTTTTTTGTTTTTTTTTATTTTATTGATTTTATTAAAATCAAATAACATTACACTGTGGTGGGCTGGCGAGTTTGTTTCCTGCCTTGCGCCCTGTGTTGGCTGGAATTGGCTGCAGCAGACCCCCCGTGACCCTGTAGTTAGGATATAGTGGGTTGTATAATGGATGGATGCAATAACATTCCATGCAATTAAATCAAGTTTTACAAAAATAGGTTGGAAACAAATCAACCCCCATGATGTGTTTTTAATTTTGTGTTGTAGTGTCTCTGCTGAGAAACCAAACTTAACTACTGAGACAAAATGTAACTGAATTTTTAAATTGTAAAAATAAATTATTCTCTAGTAACAGACCAGAAGTAAAACAGCATCATCAAAAAGTTCAGTTTATGATTAACAAAACATAAACACAGTGCAATGAAATTCTTACTTACATGTCTAATCACTTCAGCAGTGTCATTTGTGTTCACACTCCTCATCTAATGTGAATATTTTTATCCCTCCCCATATAGTGCTAGTTAATTTTTAAAACTTTAGAAAAAGGAAAAACACTTTTTCATACATTTTTATTTAATAAATAATGGTATGTGTAAGAATAACAAAAGTGAAAGATGTGGGAACAATGCTTCTCACAAAATATTGTAAGTCAAATTATTAGAAAAATAAGTAAGCATGAAGATATATAAATGATAAATGCATTTAACTAGCACAGTAATACACTGAAAATAGCCAAGAATGGGGCTATGTTAAAAAATTATCAGGGAAAGGAAAAAAAAAAGAAATTTACAGACTTTTTCCTTAGTATTTTGAACCATGTTAGCCTAGGTTTTGAAAATAATAAGTGAATTATTAAATTTGTCAAAAAACAGGTGATACCACTTTAGCTTTATGAACAATACAATTATGCTTTCAAAAAGATACTACTCAGAGTCAAAGAGTTATTATCCAGCAATATGCCATAAAAATCTTGTTATATTTAAATTTATATTTTTCATAATTAATCCCTTAACATCTGTTCAGAAATAATATATCACCTTTCTTACAAGTGTAGCTCAAATTGCTCTTCAAAAAACAGTTGCAAAGAAAACTGAAGGCATTTTAAAAGTAATTAAGAAGCTAATGGAGAGGTCTTTGTCCTTTTTAATAAATACATTGCATAGTCAAATGGACAGGGAGAAAGACAAACTTGCAGTTGTCAAGAATACTGGAGATAATAAACCTTTAGGGGTCCCAGGCCAAAGCCCACACTGCCCCCTCTGCACATCTCAACATACACATAAATCTGGCCATCTCAGTCCAATCACAATTCCATTTCAGGATATCTTGTGAACCTTTCTCCTCTCCAGCATCACAGGCAATTGGAGTTGGCTTAACAGATGGTAGTGACGTAGGGCACCACTGCAATAAACTGAAAAAATAAAACAGAGAAACTAGCAGAAGTTACTAGATAGTGTAAATCTTACAAACTGCATACAGTGCCTTTTATACTCTATTGCAACCGGTGCAAGAAATTAAGAAAAAGCCAAATTAGAAAAGTGGGCTTATTGAAGTTTTTTGAAATGCTTGACATTTGTAGCCTGGCTCTTCTCTAATGGCAAAGCATTCCAGATTTTTGTTGCACGAGTACAGAAAGCTGCCATGGCAGATCACAACATTTTCTCACACATTAACTTTTCTTACGGTGGGGAATAATACATTTTGAGTCAAAGGGCAGACATGCAGTAAAAAGAACTTCTAGGTAAGAAATGGAAACATGAAATACATGGTAATATCACTATATTTAGCAGAAGTAAGATGAAAAATAATAAGAAAAAGCATGATCAATGAATGAAATTTCTGCTATCCTGTAGTATATCCTTTATTTGAAAGAGTTTACAATATGTGACACTGAATCAAAATTCAAATATTGTTTCATGTGTTAAGTTCAAGCACAATAGTTGGTGAACTTTAAAAATACAGACAGAATTTAATTACCGTATTTGTTAAGGACTGTCTTTTTATTGAGGACCTAATCTCTCTCTACCAGAGAGTAAGCATGCAAGGCAGTCAAGCCATAAATCTTTAGTCTCTTTTACACAAAATACAAGGTCTGTCAGAGAAAATTTAGAGGGCAAAAAGTAAAAATGAATTTAATCAGGGCAAAATATAAAGCAAGATGGATTTTAGATACGTTTGATCAGAGATTTGTAAAACAGAAGTATAGGGTAAGAGTACAGGAGGATTGAGTTACGAGAAATATGGTAGGCTTTCACAGGGAGTTTTGAAGCAGTTCTTTTACACAGTCAGATGATATTTTATTAAACTGAGTGGTAATAGTAAACCCTGACTAGGGGAAAAAATGTGATATTAAAAAAATTAAGAGATGAAAGGGAAGAGTAAAAAAAATACCCAGAGGTGCAGTCAAAACATGTAAGTTATGATTCACCTGAAGGCAAAAAATATAAAAGAAATAGAGGATGAGATTGACTGTACAAACAAAATGTGCCTTTCTTATAGTCTTTGCACCAGTTGCTTTAGTTATATGCAATATGTACTTAAAGTGCATCTGGGATAATCTCAAATGTCTTCTTGAACTGTTTGATCACATTACCTTTCTTCTATAAAGTGATTCATTTCCTCATTTTTCTTCAGCCTTCCTCCTAGTTATCAAGCCTTCTTGTTTATCATTATTATCACATTCCTACTTAAAGAATTGTAATTAAGCAATGACACACAACTTGATGTCAAAACCTAAATGGAGAAAAATAGAGACTGAGACAGAGTAAGCCTAGGGCTTGTCATCAAATTTATATTCTGTACAACTCACTGGCATATTTTAACTCCATTATGGTCTTTTCTCAGTATGTATGTTAGTGCCAAAACTTCCAGTAGGGCTTAATCTATTGAACAAATAATTATAAAAACTCTGTCAACTGTTCTTTCTTTACTGTATTAAAATACTAAACAATTTTGCCTACAACAGTTTGTGCCTTATTGGAGAATTCTACCAGGTCTTTCTTGTTAATAAGAAATATTAAACATCTTCAAACTCACCTAATGCAATTTAAGTTCCCAGTAACATTGGCCATAATCTGGAAAACAGCATTGGTCAGGGCACCAGTGCATCACAGGACCCACTCACATCTACACCAACACACACATGCCCAGCAGTTAAAACCACCAATTAAATAAATTGGCACAATCAAGGGATATGGAATGAACATTGAAGTCCCAGGGGTAAACCCATGCAAACATGGACAGAATGTGTAAACTCAATATGGACAACAACCAGATACAAGATTCAAACCTAGGATGTTGGATCTATGCACTAAAATGTGGCATGAGACAAAGCTAGGGCATTAAAAGCAGGAGTAGTGACTGAGAGAGAGAGAAACAAGCATAGGCATTGTTAATGCATGTCACTGTGCCGGTGTGTGGGTTGACTGGCAGCTGTTCTCTACTTTTAAAAGGAACATGTGGAGCCCTGCAGTCTGTTACAAGATAGCACGTGGGCCCTTTTAATAATAAAATGAGTTACTGGATAGGAGTGGTGCTCAAAGCCACCAGAGGGATTCCTGGAAAGCACCAATATTTGAAGAGGGCATTTATAATCAGTGAAGGCTTCCTCTTCTTTTGGCACAGGAAGTGTCGATTCTGGAGTTGTGCAGATGTGTATCTATATTCACCCCTCTGTAAATACTATTGTCCACTAAATTGGGTCTATTCTACTACTTATGAATATATTATCTGTGTGATTTAGGGTGATATCATCTAGAGATCTCCACATTGCTTTGTAAGTGTTCTTGTGAGGGAAAACTGCACTTCCTACTACCACACCATAGGCAGCTGCACAATTTTTGCGCCTCTGAACATTTTTATACTTCTTCTCATGAAAGCTGTGTAGGCCATTCACTGGGTAATATATTCTTCTCTATTTTACAATTAAAAACATCAATAGTTATATTGATATCAGCCCTTGACAGTTATAAAAGTTCCATGTAGTAGGTCATAAAATGCATCCTTCTCCTCCTCTTCAGATCCCACGGAGCATGGGCGATTATAATGGTATAATTATAGAAATTTCCTTTAATGCAAATTAGGAAAGTCCATGAGATGAACACTTTCAAATAAATGACCATTGAATGGAATCTACTCTGGATTACAGCTATAGGCAGATTGAATTGGTCCAGCTCATCTAGAGGCACACAAAGTGCTCCAGGGCAAGGCTATAAATGGTTAAATTATTCCTGTATCTAATGACTAAGTCTTCCAAAAGTTGCTGGATTGTTCCATTTTGCTAGTTTGGTTTCATAGCAACTCCCAGCCTTCATCCTGGGTGGACCAAGATATCTTTTAATTTTGGGGTGCTTTGCACTCCTAGGACATTGCCTTCTCTTCAGCTAAAGAGTTGATCTTTTCTTCTGCAGTATGTCTCCTAACTGGACCTGTGGGTGCTGCCATTGATGTGTTATAAAATATAACTCTTTTGTCATCAACCATATTGTATGCCCTGCTGCTGAAACATACCATCTTGAAAAGCTAGTCTCACATTATCTGTAAGCATCCCTACCAGGACACACTTCTCCTGTGTGTTCTCCCACCCCACTGAGCGGATTAGCTACCACAACTTGGGGTGTATTGCTTGACTTTACATGGCCTACCACAAGTAGGTGAGTGAAGTTGTAATGGACAGGCTCAGTAGCTCCTCTTGGGCCCTGATACTGGTTTCGAAATAGAAGCTGTTTAAAACAAATTGTATTAAAGTTTAAAGAGGTTTTGCATAGTTTAATGATTTTGCATACTGACTTAAACTACAATAACAAAAATAAAGAACTAGAGAACAATGAAATTACACTATCAAAGATAGGGAGCACTCTCAAGCCATCACTTAACCTAGTATAAATACCAACCAGGCCAAAACAACAAAACACTAATGTGCTGAGAATCCCTCTTTTCTTTCAAATTCCATACTTTCTCAAACCTCTGGCTGCTCTTCCTTCTGCCAGTTGATCATTTCACCTTCTCCCAACTCCAATGTCACTAGAGTATTGACCAAACAGAACTTTTATACCCCACGCTGAAGTTATTTTTGTTTAGATTATTCCAGTTACTTCCAGGAAAAGGAACACCTTCCAGAATTTTGGGAGTCATACTTTTAGACCTTCCTCTACCGATTCCAGGTATTCCTTCAGCTTTGAGCCCCAGTTCATGCTTAAAAGTACAGATAACCTTTGGAAATTTGTCCATTATAGCTGAGTATGGGAACAGATGTAGTGCCGTGGGTCTCCTTGCTGCCACTCATTGGACTGTGGACTGTTAACCCATTACCTAAAAACTCAATTTGCTCTTTTCGTATTTTCATGCCCCTGAAGTAATTAGTTCTGCTCCAATCTGTTTCTAAATATAGGATACTTTACTTTCTAACACCTGGTGGTATATTGAGGTTTTAAGACTAGCAGCACCTTTTTCTTGTTTGAAATACATGGAGGAAAGACAAAAATTAACCTTTTATTTCCTCACTGATTGACAGGTTTGCAGATTTAGATATGTGGTACCCTGTGGAACTTAGATTCATTAATTTATTATGTGGGAGAGGTTAATTTTAGAACAGTTCACTTTGTATGTAGCAGTGTACTGTAAGCTTCTGCATATAGAAATTTGCTTTCATGTTTGAAAAAAAGAGAGTGAAAGAAGGAGAGTCAGGCTGCAATATTACTGCAAACCTCAGAGATCTTTTATGATCCCATTTCTCTATTTAACATAGTATGAATGCAGAAAGTTCTCAAAGCCACAAAAAAGACAACATTGTTCCTTATCACAGAGATTGTCCATATTGTTGGATAATGGAGCAGTCAGAAAATTCCAAAAAGCTATTAGCTCATAACAGTGAAGTCTACAAGTTACTAAATTCACTTGGTCAATCTACAAGCCATGCAGACTGGCTTGTTCAAATGAGTAAAGTGAGTAGACTGTCTCTTGTAGTTGTCAGAAAGTGCTGGTGAGCAAACCTCTGTAAAAAAGACAATACATATTCACAAATAAGTTGGGCGGGAAAATACGGGAATTGGAGGACCACATTAGGAACCTGATAGCAATTAGGCAAACCGTAAATTGGATCGACTCAGTTTGTTTAGACAATTCGGCTACTTCTGATTCGGATTCAGTCTCTCCAGGTCCCACTGTAGTCAGTGCACCAATTCAACCACAGGGCGAGTGGGTAACAGTAAGATGGGTGTCTAAGAAGCCAAAATTTAGTCCCCCAGCACCCAGGTCACCAATTCGGACCCAGAACAGATTCTCAGCACTCTGCAGCGCGCCTATGGAAACTGAGAATAAGAAAGTGCTCATAATTGGCGATTCCATAGTGCGGAATGTTAGAATTCCAAACTATGTTAAACCAGTGTTAAATGCCTCGTGGGGGCCATGATTTCTGGC
Organism: Polypterus senegalus; assembly: GCF_016835505.1. Lineage (NCBI taxonomy): Eukaryota > Metazoa > Chordata > Cladistia > Polypteriformes > Polypteridae > Polypterus > Polypterus senegalus. Next base: position 50,569,472 of record NC_053163.1, read on the forward strand.
ATAGAGGCCGCATTGGACCGTGTCACCGACAATGAAGTATCTACCTTATTGCTGCATGTCGGCACTAATGATATTTATTTACAGCAATCTGAGGTATTAAAGCGGAACTTCACCTCTCTATTCACCAAAGCTAAAAGAAAATGTCGGAATTTAATTGTATCTGGTCCTTTACCAAGATTATATAGAGGGGATGTGATTTATAGCAGACTAGCAAAATACTCGCGCTTTGCAATGGAGAATTAGTGTGTTAAAGAAGTTATGAAAAAAAAAGGAAACATTTTAAAAATAACGTAACATGATTGTCAATGTAATTGTTTTGTCACTGTTATGAGTGTTGCTGTCATATATATATATATATATATATATATATATGTACACACACACACACACACACACATAAACATATATACATATACATATATACATATCTACATATAGACATATCTACATATACACATATATACATATATATATACACATACATATACACACATACATACACACACACATATACATATATACATATACATATACATACATACATACACATATATATATATGTACTTATCTACATATACAGTGGTGTGAAAAACTATTTGCCCCCTTCCTGATTTCTTATTCTTTTGCATGTTTGTCACACAAAATGTTTCTGATCATCAAACACATTTAACCATTAGTCAAATATAACACCAGTAAACACAAAATGCAGTTTTTAAATGATGGTTTTATTATTTAGGGAGAAAAAAAAATCCAAACCTACATGGCCCTGTGTGAAAAGTAATTGCCCCAGAACCTAATAACTGGTTGGGTCACCCTTAGCAGCAATAACTGCAATCAAGCGTTTGCGATAACTTGCAATGAGTCTTTTACAACGCTCTGGAGGAATTTTGGTCCACTCATCTTTGCAGAATTGTTGTAATTCAGCTTTATTTGAGGGTTTTCTAGCATGAACCGCCTTTTTAAGGTCATGCCATAGCATCTCAATTGGATTCAGGTCAGGACTTTGACTAGGCCACTCCAAAGTCTTCATTTTGTTTTTCTTCAGCCATTCAGAGGTGGATTTGCTGGTGTGTTTTGGGTCATTGTCCTGTTGCAGCACCCAAGATCGCTTCAGCTTGAGTTGACGAACAGATGGCCGGACATTCTCCTTCAGGATTTTTTGGTAGACAGTAGAATTCATGATTCCATCTATAACAGCAAGCCTTCCAGGTCCTGAAGCAGCAAAACAACCCCAGACCATCACACTACCACCACCATATTTTACTGTTGGTATGATGTTCTTTTCTGAAATGCTGTGTTCCTTTTACGCCAGATGTAACGGGACATTTGCCTTCCAAAAAGTTCAACTTTTGTCTCATCAGTCCACAAGGTATTTTCCCAAAAGTCTTGGCAATCATTGAGATGTTTCTTAGCAAAATTGAGACGAGCCCTAATGTTCTTTTTGCTTAACAGTGGTTTGCGTCTTGGAAATCTGCCATGCAGGCCGTTTTTGCCCAGTCTCTTTCTTATGGTGGAGTCGTGAACACTGACCTTAATTGAGGCAAGTGAGGCCTGCAGTTCTTTAGGACGTTGTCCTGGGTCTTTGTGACCTCTCGGATGAGTCGTCTCTGCGCTCTTGGGGTAATTTTGGTCGGCCGGGCACTCCTGGGAAGGTTCACCACTGTTCCACGTTTTTGCCATTTGTGGATAATGGCTCTCACTGTGGTTCGCTGGAGTCCCAAAGCTTTAGAAATGGCTTTATAACCTTTACCAGACTGATAGATCTCAATTACTTCTGTTCTTATTTGTTCTTGAATTTCTTTGGATCTTGGCATGATGTCTAGCTTTTGAGGTGCTTTTGGTCTACTTCTCTGTGTCAGGCAGCTCCTATTTAAGTGATTTCTTGATTGAAACAGGTGTGGCAGTAATCAGGCCTGGGGTGGCTACGAAATTGAACTCAGGTGTGATACACCACAGTTAGGTTATTTTTTTAACAAGGGGGCAATTTTACATTTTTATTAAGAAGAAAAGAAAACCTTTTTAAACTGAGGGAAAATATACCAATAACTATCTGTTAAGGATCTCTTTGTATACCACGTTGTCAGTTCAGCACTCCAGTTGTAATATGACCAAGCTCTGCGAGCTTACTCTTGAGAATGCAACGTATAGTTGTCCAGGAGAAAAGCAATGTTGCCTCAAATCAATGGCAACCTTCTGTAGGGTCTGTCCCTGAGACTTATTACTTGTCATCTCGAAGCAGAGCCTTACTGGAAATTGGAGTCATTTGAATTGAAATGGGAGATCAGAGGGTATAACGGTGATGCGAGGAATACATTCAGAGTGTGGCGCTCTGCTGTTTTTTTGTGTAGCTGCCTTCATACAGCTTCTCCGCTGCTTTATAAACGAACGCCATATAAGGCCGTCCTTTCTCCTTGCTTCGCGGTTCTGTACTGTTTTATTGTTCGTTTATTACGATTGTTATAGTTATTGTGTAGCTGTTTGAGACTTACTTTACTGTTCAGGTACCCATTTCCTTTATTTAATCCATGGCTTCTACACTATTTTTTGTTTGTTTATTACAATTATAGATATTTATTGATTCCCTTTTTTAGCTGACTGCCTGCTCATATAAGGCGCTCCGCTGTTTTTTTGTGAAGCATCCTTTACACAGCTTCTCCGCTATTTTATAAACGAACAACATATAAGGCCATCCTTTTTCCTTGCTCCGCCAAGGAAGCTGCCTTTTTATTTAATCCACGGGTTCTCCGCTGTTTTATTGTTCGTTTTTTACGATTGTTATAGTTCTCTTTGTATAGCACGTTGTCATTTCAGTACTCTAGGTTGTAATATGACGAAGCAGTGCGAGCTCACTCTTGAGAATGCAACGTATAGTTGTCCAGGAGAAAAGCAATCTTGCCTCAAATCAATGGCAACCTTTTGTAGGGTCTGTCCCTGAGACTTATTACTTGTCATGGCGAAGCACAGCCTTACTGGAAATTGGAGGCATTTGAATTGAAATTGGAGATCAGAGGGTATAACGGGGATGCGAGGAATACATTGAGTGTGGAGAAACTCTAGAGACAGCGTGTGTATTAACTTGTGGATTTTTCTATGAGTATTTGGTGGCAGTGTGACAAAGTTGCTTCCGCAAGACCGTGTTAGCTGTGGAGCTCAGCTCGGAGCATATTCTTTTCCTACCTTGTCAATTGTGTAATGCGTTTTTTGAACAGGTTTGATGCATGGAAGTGATCACTCGTACTGCGTTCAGTCAGTTCACATGAGGTGCTCTCTTGTGTAATGTTGTGATGTCCACGGCTTTATTTAATGTTAGCTAAGACCCGGCACTTAAAGTTTCGCTACAGCAATTTTAACTCCGTTACAAAGTGATCCAAAGTCTTGTTTATACCTCGTGTCTTCTCATTAAACTTGTATCAAAGTAAAGTATTCATTGAAAGGCATGACAAACGGCAGCAGGAGCGTGTCTATAAACTTAATTTAAACTTACGGTTTACACCGTGCTTTGTTTTCGCAGTAGCTGCACTTATGAATATGCTTGTATGCGTTTTTTCTTCAGCGCTCTTTGGAGCTCTTCCTTGTTTTCTACGTACTACGTTCACAGTCAGTTCACGTGATTACATGGGAGGCGTGATGATGTGACACGCAACTCCGCCCCCATGGCCATCGAGCTGCAGTCCATTACAGTATATGGGTAAAAATAGGTTCCAGTTATGACCATTACGCGTAGAATTTCGACTGCCCAACTTTTGTAAGTAAGCTATAAGGAATGAGCCTGCCAAATTTCAGCCTTCTACCTACACGGGAAGTTGGAGAATTAGTGATGAGTGAGTGAGCGAGTGAGTGAGTGAGTGAGTGAGTGAGTGAGTGAGTGAGTGAGTGAGTGAGTGAGTGAGTGAGTGAGTGAGTGAGTGAGTGAGTGAGTGAGTGAGTCAGTCAGTCAGTCAGTCAGTCAGTCAGTGAGGGCTTTGCCTTTTATTAGTATAGATTGCATTCCATTCACTGCTGGCTAGAAACCTGGTATGCAAATAAAAGCATAGCGTTTGTGAACAATTGGGATGATTTTTGGGAAAGGCCTGGATTTTTGAAAAGAGATGATCTTCATCCTAACTGGAGGGGATCTTATGTATTATCCCAAAATATGGCAGCAAAACTGCCTGGTTGACTAATCAGAGAACCATCTAGGCTGCAGTCATGTGATCTTAAATCACAGGCTGTTGTTTATCCCATCTGTTACTATACTGAAGCTGTTACCCATAATCCCTGTTGTGGGGCATCCAGCAAATTTAGTCTTGATACAAACCTTAAATTAATTGATAACCAAAAAATAAGGTGTATAATTAGACCAAGGGATAAAACCAGACCCTCCACCAGGGGCATTTGTAATAGAAGTTTACTTCAAATTAAAACAAAAAATATATCACCAGTTCAGAAAGAAGCCTGCCATTTTAAATGCTGCTTATTGAACACTCGCTCTCTTGGCAATAAAGCTGTTTTGGTAAATGATATTATATTAAGTACAAAATCTGATCTGTGTCTTCTCACTGAAACCTGGCTTAGTAAATGTGACACTGTTCCCCCAGTTGAGGTGTTACCAGATTGATACTCATTCCTTCATAAGTCTAGAGATTCTGGTCGTGGAGGAGGCCTTGGAATAATTCATTGTAACAAAATGCAAATCACGTCTAGGCAACTTTACATCCTTTGAGGCATTCATTTTAAATATTAAAACAGATTTCAACACAATTATAGTGCTAGTCTACAGACCACCAGGGCCATATTCATTGTTCATGACTGAATTTAGCAACCTTCTATCTGATTTGGCTATAAATTATGATCATGTAGTTCTGATGGGGGATTTTAATGTACACATTGATGTGGAAACTGACACTTTTAGCAAATGTTTTACTTATTTGTTAAATTCAGTAGGATTTTGTCAGATTGTCAAAGGTCCAACTCATAATCATAACCACACATTAGATTTAATTATAACTTACAAAGTTGAAATTCAAAATTTAAATATTACTCCATTAAATGAAGTTATTTCCGATCACTACTTAATTACATTTGATTTAGTTCTGCCCATGCCAACGCACTCGCAGATGAAAACAAAGACAGTGTGACATCTAGATTGTAATTCTGCTTCAAAATTTGTAGATACTTTGAGTAAGTCGAGTGTAATTGTGGAAAACCATTTAGATCAGTTAACATCAAATGTAAGCATGGAAAACAATTTAGATCAGCTAACATCACATTATAATGTGACCTTGAGAGATGCTCTGGACACAGTGGCTCCCCTTAAAACAAAAGTGATCAAAGCACATAGAAACTCTCCCTGGTTTAATGAAAATACTCGAGCTCTTAAATTAGAGTGTCGAAAACTGGAGCGCAGATGGAGAACAACAAAGCTACATGTCTTTCAAATTGCATGGACAGAGAGTGTTAATAAATATAAAAAAGCCCTCTTTAAAGCTCGCTCAGAATACTATTCTACATTAATAGATAGCAATAATAAAAATCCTGGGTACTGTTTAGAGCAGTGGCTAAATTAACAAATGGGAATTCAGATCTACAGTGCAAAATACCAACAGATATTAGCAGTACAGACTTTATGAACTTCTTCAATGAGAAAATTAAAAATATAAGATCCCAGATCTCAGCATCACAGTACAAACCAAATACTAGCTTAGCAGACCCTGCTGCACATTGCATTCAGCACTTTAGTAATTTTAATCCTGTAACTGAGCAGGAAGTCTTAACTTTAATTTCTAAAATGAAGCCCACTACTTGTTCCCTAGATCCAGTGCCAACAAAACTAGTAAAAGTGCAATGGATGTTCTTGTAGCCTATTCTAAACATTATCAATAGTTCATTATTGCATGGCACATTACCTGATGCACTAAAAGTGTCAGTCATTAAACCATTACTTAAAAAGTCAGACCTAGACCCACACATACTAAATAATTATAGGCCTATTTCAAATTTACCATTTCTCTCTAAAATACTAGAAAAAGTAGTTGCCAGTCAGCTTCAGTCACACCTTATGCATTACAATTTATTTGAGAAATTCCAGTCTGGTTTCTGCACTGGTCATAGTACAGAAACGGCACTAACGGGGTTGTAAATGACATTCTGATATCCTCTGATGAAGGAAACTCCACTGTAATTATGTTGTTGGACTTAAGTGCAGCGTTTGACACCATTGACCATTCTATTTTACTGCACAGGCTAGAAAATGATGTTGAGCTTACAGGCACCGTGCATGCTTGGTTTAGTTCTTATTTATCAAATTGATTCCAATATGTACAGAAATGTGCTGACAGTACTCCATCATTATACACAGAAGTTCAATATGGTGTCCCGCAGGGCTCAGTACTGGGACCTTTACTGTTTTCACTTTACATGCTTCCACTGGGATCTATCATTAGGAAACATAATGTTAATTTTCACTTGTATGCAGATGACACCCAGTTATACCTTTCATTTAAATCAAATGAAGTTTCTCCGATGTTGTCTTTAATTAGTTGTGTTAGTGAATTAAAGGAATGGATGAATGAGAACTACTTGTCTTTAAATACAGATAAAACAGAGATGTTAATTGTTGGAGGGAATGATGCTGATCACAACAATATTCTGTCATTATTTAACTCAGTTGGAATCACCATTAATTTTACTGAATCAGCCCGAAATCTCTGAGTTCTCTTTGACTCTAGCATGTCATTTAAAGCACATATTACAAAGTTGTCCAAAACATGTTTCTTCCATCTTAAAAATGTTAGGAAATTAAGGAGCTTTCTAAATAAACAGGATTCTGAGAAATTAATTCAAGCATTCATTTCTAGTAGGACTGACTACTGCAGTGCGGTGTTCACTGGATGTTCAAACTGTTCTTTACAGCCTCCAGTTAATCCAAAATGCTGCTGCAAGAATTATTACAAGAACAAGAAAATATGAACACATAACTCCAGTTCTTAAATCATTACACTGGCTCCCAGTTAAGTTTAGGGCAGATTTCAAAATCCTCCTTTTAACATATAAAGCATTAAATGGCCAAGGTCCGGCTTACTTGTCTGAACTTATCATGACTTACAAACCAGAGTGCACATTAAGATCTCAAGATGCCGGTCTGCTTATGATTCCAAGGATTAATAAAATAACAGTGGGAGGTTGAGCTTTTAGTTACAGGGCCCCTAAACTGTGGAATGGTCTGCCTGCTACAATAAGAGATGCACCTTCGGTCTCAGCTTTTAAATCCCGGCTGAAGACTCACTACTTCAGTTTAGCATATCCTGACTGCTGATTTACTGTACATACTGCATCTCTGTTGTCAGTCATTAGCACTAAAACATAAGTAACATGATAGTTATAATTTGATACTAACCCTCACCTATTCTGTTTCTCTTCTCGGTACTCAAATGTGGCACTTGGTGCCATGGCCCACCTGCCAAGTTGTTGTGCCTGCTTATGGTAAAGTCATCCCTGATGGAGGATCGCAGGAATCATGGGAAAGAGAGGTCCTTTCATCGGATTGGCTGGCCCAGCACTGTTTCAGCCGTGGAATGGCCAAATGGGGGAGGCAGCTTGATGGATGAGGTCTCCAAGACTATAAACAAATCCAAATCATATTATATGATATCATCCATTGTTAAATTCTGCTACATACTTCTAAAATTTAAATTTTTATACTGTATTGAGGATTTGTTCTGTTCTGTGTATTGTATTGTATTGACCCCCTTCTTTTTGACACCCACAGCACGCCCAACCTACCTGAAAAGGGGTCTCTCTTTGAACTGCCTTTCCTGAGATTTCTTCCATTTTTTCCTTACTGGGGTTTTTTTTTTGGGAGTTGTTCCTTGTCTTCTTAGAGAGTCGAGGCAGGGCCTGTTAAAGCCCATTGTGAAGAGTTGGTCTCGTCCGATGCGAGAGATGGACGTCTGAAGTGGAGCTCCGCTAGCAGTGGTGCTATTTTTCATATTATTTGCTTATTATTCTGAGATATCCTGTATTTATTCAACCCGAGAGGGACCGCTACAGTATATGTAAACACATATAAACATGGCCAACAAGAAGGGGGGTCCGAAAGAATCGAAGACTAAAGCTACATCCAAGCTGCGATCAGCAAGCCCTAGTTCGAGATACGGCCTCTCAGAGACAGACCTGGATCAGATGGGCAAAGTACAGACTCCTCGGGACCACGGTCCGCTACATCGCCGGCTGAGAGCGAAAAGGGGAGCGAAGGTGCGATCGTGAGTGCAGATGTGGATAGCTCGCCGATTGGAGAGGATTACCTGAAACTGGAAAAGGCCGGGAGGTCCGCGGCTTCAGTTACGCAATTACGCGGGACTGGAGCAGCGGGGACACCGGCTTCAGCAGAGTCTGCTGCTTCATCTACGTACAAGAAGGCACATTTGAGCTATCTGAACTGAAAGTGTTGCTCGCTGAGCTCACGCAAGATATAAAGAAAAGCGAGAAGGCTAATGAGAAAGCAACGGCAAAGGCACTTGAGAGACTGAAACAGGAATTAAAACAGGAGATGAAACAGGCCAATGAATGTCTGCGACAGGAAATCCAACAGGCAAATGAAAGGCTGCGACAGGAATTCCAACAGGCAAATGAAAGGCTGCGTCAAGAGGTACAACTTGAACTTCGACAGGTGCTGGGTAAAATTGAAGAGCGCATTGAGAAAAACTCGCTAAACTGAGCACGCTTGCTGATCAATTGGAGCATCTTAGTGAGACATTCACGAATCGGATCGAAATAGCCGAACATCTAGCTGCCAGTGCCGAGGAAAGAGCAGTAAATGTCAGTTCGGAATGTAAAAACTCGGAGAAAAACTTGGAGACAGACTGGCTGCTTTAGAAGATGGGAATAGAAGGTATAATGTCAGAATTGAAGGCCTGCCGGAGAATCGAGAAAGTTTAAACCCGGTGAAATTCGCAACTGAACTTTTTCTAAAATAATCGGGGCGACTTTAAAGCAGAATCTGAGATAGCAGCGGCTTACGCGCGCACGCTGATCAAACACCGTCAGACCCGACCAAGATCTTTTATAGTTCGTTTTGAACGATTATCATTTAAGTTAGAGGTGATGGAACTCCTCAGGAAAAAAGGAAGATATTATATATGAAGATTGCCACATTCGCGTCTTCCCTGACTTCTCTCCAGCAACAGCTATCAAAGCGCCGCCTTCTATAATATTAAACAGCTGCACGGAAAGCCAATGTCAAATACGGCCTCCTGTATCCGGCAAAACTGAAAGTGGAATGGCAGGGTCATTTCTATGTTTTCGCTAGCAAGGAGGAGGCAGAAAATGAGTTAAGAAAGCTGATCCCGGGACTATTCTGATACATAATTGTGAGTCATGGCGGTAAATGATAAAGCTAGGATTAATAATCTACTGTCTGATCTATTTGTTTTAAAATACGGGTTTTTATCAGCATATATTCTCATATTCTTATATTATTATTACTTACTTATTACTTATCATTACTTAGTATTACTAGCTAAATGTTTATGTTTTATTGTGCTTAATTACGTTTTCCTCCTCTTTTTCTTTTCTAATTATTTCATGTGTACCCTAAATGAGACTGTTCAATATCATACCCTTGGTTTGCTGTTATTGCTATTACTGCATTAAGACTTGTTATGCTTGTTTTGGACACATCTTTAACACCATCACCTGGGTTTATTATCTGGGGATATCATCTTAATGCACTAAAATTGATGAAGATTATATGTATATATATATATATATATATATATATATATATATATATATATATATATATATATATGTATATATATATATATATATATATATATTAAGTGCAAAATTCTTTTTTTTTTTTTCCTCTTTTAAAGACTATATTGGTAACAGATATCTCTATCTTTTAACCTTAAAGCGCCACTGCATGGGGGCTTGATGTGCTTTGGACGTGCTCTGTCTCTGGGTATGTCAGAGGACTGGGACTGCATGAAGTGGGTTTTAGCCTCACCTGGGGAGGCAAAAGGGAGGGTGGGGGTTAAGGGGAAGAGAAAGAGAGCAGGCTTGATCTATATCTAATCTATCATCTCAATCTTTATAATTATAACTATCAACGTAATAATAAGCTGCATGGCAACAACTCTTGGGGGAATAGGAAATTAAGACCTAAACTATTTCACTTCCAGTTAAGACTATAATATGACACCAAAAACTCAGAATCAGTGTCTCCATGATGGGACAGTTAACTTCGTAAGCTGGAATGTTAAAGGCCTGAATCACGAATTAAAGAGAAAGAAAGTACTTTCTCACCTAACAGGTCTAAATGCTAAAATAATATTTTTACAGGAAACCCACTTACTAAGTAAGGATCAGTTCCGCTGCAAAAGACTGGACTGGCCAAATGTTCCATTCTAGTTTTACAAAGAAAACTAGAGGGGTGGGAATTCTCATACATAGAACAGTACCATTTGTAGCATCAGATGTAGTATTGGATCCTGAAGGGAGATATGTGATGGTCATGGGAGACTTATCTAACTGTAAAATGATTTTGATAAATGTTTATGCACCTAATGTTGATGATAAGGAATTTATACAAAATTTATTTGCATCCATTCCCAATCTGAACACTCATAAACTTATAATGGCTGGGGACTTTAATTGTGTTCTAAATCCACTTTTAGATAAGACTTCCTCCACAGGGGAACGCAACTAACACCGCAAAGATAATTACAAAGTTTATAACTGATCACAACTTATCAGATCCCTGGAGGTTTTAAACCCAAATTCAAGAACATATTCTTTCTACTCACCAGTACATCATTGCTACTCAAGGATTGATTACTTCTTTATAGATAATAACTTCTTGCCTAAGATTAAATCTTGTAAATACGATGCTATTGTTATTTCAGACCATGCTCCGATGATCTTGGAGCTGAAATTACTAAGCCCCATACACTCACCCCAGATGGCGTCTCAATCCGCTTCTATTAGCTGACGAGAATTGTACTGAATTTATATCCAAACAAATTGAATTCTTTCTAGAGACAAATACATCCCCTGAGATCTCTGCAGGAATACTCTGGGAAACTCTTAAGGCCTTCTTAAGAGGACAGATTATCTCATATCTTTCCCACAGAAATAAATCCGAAGCGAAGAAAGTAGCAGAGATAAAAGCGAAATTACTAAAATAGATGAAGAACATGCCAGACTACCAAGCGAGACTCTACATAAGAGGAGGCAGGCTCTACATTCAGAATTAAACCTCTTGACAACTAAAGAAACCGAACAACTAATTTACAAATCCAGACATCATTATTATGAACATGGAGAAAGCTAATAAGCTTTTAGCGCAACAAATTCACAAGCAAGATGTGCATAGCGCAATCTCGGTAATTACTAACACGAATGGAGATAAAAACATCGAACACAAAAATATAATGTACACTTTTAGAGACTACTATAAATCCCTATATACTACTGAGTTTAAAGAAGACAATATACAATCTAATGCATTTCTGGATAAATTACAGATACCACAAATTGGCGCTATTAGTGTGGAGGAACTCGATAAACCTCTGTCATTATCAGAATTACTGGATGCTATAAAGTCACTCCAAGGTGGAAAAGCAGCAGGCCCTGATGGCTACCCTGCAGAGTTTTACAAGAAATTCTCGCTCAGCTAGCTCCCTCCTATTAGCAACATTTACAGAAGCCAGAGATAACCAATCTCTTCCACAAACCTTTCGCCAAGCACTAATCACTGTCTTTCCAAAACAAAATAAGGACTTATTACAATGTGCATCATACAGACCAATTTCACTTCTGAATAACGACGTTAAAATACTCTCTAAAATCATAGCTAGAAGGATGGAGAAAGTGCTCCCTCAGTAATATCACAAGACCAAACTGGATTTATTAGGGGCCGACACTTATCTTCAAATCTTGACGCCTGTTTAATGTAATATACTCACCAACTAAATCAAACACCCCAGAAATATTATTATCATTGGATGCAGAAAAAGCATTGACATGATTGAATGGAAATACCTTTTACTATTTTGGAGAAGTTTGGGTTTGGCCCGAACATTTGTGCATGGATTAAATTACTGTATACTAACCCAGAAGCTTCAGTTTGCATCAATAACATTTGCTCAGACTACTTTAAACTAGAGCGTGGCACAAGACAAGGATGCCCTTTGTCACCACTGCTGTTTGCAATTGCCATTGAACCACTGGCAATACATTGTCGAAATACTGATCAGATAAAGGGGATTAGCAGAGAAGGACTGGAACAGAAAATCTCATTATATGCAGATGACATGGTACTGTATATATCGGACCCAGAAAATTCTGTGCCTGCAGTCTTAGCAGCACTCACAGAATTTCAAAAGCTCTCTGGTCTCAGAATTAATCTGAATAAAAGTGTACTCTTTCCGGTGAATTCTCAAGCATATAATATTAGATTAGACACCCTTCCTTTTATCATTGCAGAACAGTTTAAATACCTCGGGGTAAACATCACAAGTAAACATAAAGCTCTTTATCAACAAAATTTCGTCGTCTGCATGGAAAAAATTAAACAAGACTTGCATAGATGGTCAACCCTTCATCTCACACTAGCTGGAAGAATTAACACTGTTAAGATGAATATTCTTCCTAAGCTCCTTTTTATTTCAAAACATACCAATATACATTAATAAATCGTTCTTTAAGCAATTAGATTCAACAATAACCTCATTTATTTGGAATTCTAAACATCCACGCATCAAAGAGCGACCCTACAAAGACAAAAGGCAGAAGGTGGCATGGCTCTACCTAACTTCCAGTTTTATTACTGGGCAAATATACAGTCGATAAGAACCTGGACACAAATAGAAGAACATACACAGGCATGGACCGCAATAGAAGTAAAATCCTGCAGTACTTCTTTGTATTCCTTGCTTTGTGCTCCAATAAACACACGTTATCGGCAATACACTAATAACCCAATTGTGCTCCACTCACTTAGAATCTGGAACCAATGTAGAAAGCATTTTAAGACGGAGAAGCTTCTTTCTGTGGCACCCTGCAAAAGAACCACCTCTTTCAACCCTCACAAACATATGCAGTTTTAATATCTGGAAAAATTTGGAATTAACTTGCTTAGAGATCTTTATATAGACAACGTCTTTGCATCCTATGAACAATTACATTCCAAATTTAACATTCCAGCTACAAATTTCTTTCACTATCTTCAAATCAGGAACTTTGTTAAACAGAACCTTCCAGATTTTCCTCATCTTGCACCCTCATCCACGCTGGAAAAATTATTGCTCAATTTCAAGGAGTTAGACTCCATCTCTACAATATATAAAATCCTTTTACAATCCCTTCCTTTCAAAGATCCAAGAGGACACTGGGAAAATGACCTCTCAATTAATATATCAGAAAAGGAGTGGAAAGTAGCAATGCAGAGAATTCACTCAAGCTCCATATGCAAAGCATACAATTATACAACTCAAAATTATATATCGAGCACATCTGTCTCGACTAAAACTCTCAAAATGTTTCCAGGGCATGATCCAACCTGCGACGTTGCAACCAAGCCCCAGCCTCACTAGGTCACATGTTCTGGGCCTGCTCCAAATTAACATTATTCTGGACAAAAATTTTTAATTACCTCTCAGACAGTCTTGGACTCACAATCCCTCCTAACCCATTAACAGCTGTGTTTGGGGTTCTTCCAGAGGGTCTTAAAGTGGAGAAAGACAAACAAATTGTGATTGCATTCACTACACTGTTGGCACGCAGACTTATTCTGATAAACTGGAAGAACCCAAACTCTCCTCTTTAAGTCAGTGGGAAACTGATGTGTTATATTATTTAAAATTGGAAAAAATCAAATACTCAGTTAGAGGATCTGTGCAGACTTTTTCAAAACATGGCAGGATCTAATCAGTAATATTTTGAAATGATTTTATAAAGCACAGAGAATTTGTTGATTTAGGTATTTTTAAAGCCTTAAATTTTACACCGTTTGGCTTGCTCTCTCTCTCAAGGGTGGGGATCGATCTGTTCTTAGCATAATTCTTTTTTTTTGTAAAACTTGATTGCTATGTATTGATTGTAATAAAATTAATAAATAAATAAATAATAATAAAAAAATCTCCACTTCAATTCTGTTTTAAAGCAACCACAATCAAGCTTCTTTAAAAAGAAAGATATCAGTTAGATATCATACTGAGACGATTTCTACCATCTTTCTCTATGCTACCATTAGGAGAGGTTTTTCTGAAACAATTATTAGTCACTTTCATTTCTTGATAACATTTAACCATATTTTTCAGTAATACAAAGTGACATTTCTTCTACTATGTCATTAATTACCTGTTTTAGTGATGGGAAATAGAGTATAAAAATTACTTACCTTTGAAGTTGTGTTCTTTCAGTGTAATTTGGTTTTATCACTAAAACTGATTTAACAGTTTTTGTCAGGATTTGGGATTACCTGAACACTGCATGCCAGTTTTGTTTCATTTTGGGGTGTTTCTCATATTTTAATCTGATTGTTTCTAGTGATTATTCCAATATGTGGCAAAACATGGGCATCATTTTGTATAAAACCAGTTGGCATGTGCCTTTTTGGCAAAATAAATAACCTGAAAACCTGTCCAGGATTTTAAATCCCCAGTAGCTTGCAAACCGTTTGACCTATTGACCTGAAATTTGGTACACATATACTACATATTGTCTACTATCCACTTTTGGTGGTGATGATTGACCTCCAATGTCAAAGGTCAACCCAGGAAGGTGAAGGTCAAAAATCAAATAACCTGTAGCCGGAAATTTGGCACACATATACTACGTTCAAACTCTGCACTACAGCTGTATATAAAAAAAATATTACTCCTTTCATTTTTTTTTAATTTTTTGGTAGAATCAACTAGGCAGTGGGCAGCCATGCGGTGCATGCGTACGGGGGCCATTCTCATCCCTATCACTTTTGCCGTCACTTCCCCTAACTCTTCATATCTTAAATCATTCTTGAGGCAGATTGAAGACTTAAATGCCAGCTTAAGTGAAAAATTAAGGAAAATGTAATGTAATTGCAACACAAAAACTGACAATCAGTTTTTATGCAAAACGATACCGATGAAAAATCTCTGTCTGGAGATTATACTGTTTAGTGGATGCATTAGATTCTCCATGATTGACAAGAGCCTGCTTCAGCGCCCATCGCTCTGCCACGGATGTCAAACTGTCCAGTTCCATGCCTACAATAGAGCCTGCCTTCCTCACTAGTTTGTCCAGGTGTGAGGTGTCCTTCTTCTTTATGCTGCCTCTCCAGCACACCACCGCGTAGAAGAGGCTGCTCACCACAACCATCTGCAGCACCTTATTGCAGATGTTGAAGGACGGCAGCCTTCTAAGGAAGTATAGTCGGCACTGTCCTCTCTTGTACAGAGCATCAGTATTGGCAATCCAGTCCAATTTATCATCCAGCTGCACTCCCAGGTATTTATAGGTCTGCACCCTCTGCCCACAGTCACCTCTGATAATAACAGGAGGGGCATGGGTCTCCTAAAATCCACCACCAGCTCCTTGGTTTTGCTGGTGTTCAGGTGTAAGTGGTTTGAGTTGCACCATTTAACAAAGTCCTTGATTAGCTTCCTGTACTCCTCCTCCTGCCCACTCCTGATGCAGCCCACGACAGCAGTGTCATCAGCGAACTTTTGCACGTGGCAGGATTCCGAGTTGTATTGGAAGTCTGATGTATAAAGGCTGAACAGGACCAGAGAAAGCACAGCCCCTGCAGCGCTCCTGTGTTGCTGACCACAATGTCAGACCTGCAATTCCAAAGACGCACATACTGAGGTCTGTCTGTAAGATAGTCCACGATCCATGCCACCAGGTATGAATCTACTCCAATCTCTGTCAGCTTGTCTCTAAGTAGCAGAGGTTGGATGGTGTTGAAGGCACTAGAGAAGTCCAGAAACATAATTCTTACAGCACAACTGCCTCTGTCCAAATGGGAGAGGGATTGGTGTAACATATAGATGATGGCATCCTCCACTCCCACCTTCTCCTGGTATGTGAACTGCAGAGGGGATGGCATGGCGGACCTGTGGCCTCAGGTGGTGAAGCAGCAGCCACTGCATGGTCTTCATCACATGTGACGTGAATGCGACAGGCTGGAAGTCATTCAGCTCACTAGGACGTGATACCTTTGGGACTGGGGTGATGCAAGATGTTTTCCAAAGCCTCGGGACTCTCCCCTGTTCCAGGCTCAGCTTGAAGATACGCTGTAGAGGACTCCCCAGATCCAGCGCACAGGCCTTCAGCAGTCGTGGCGATACTCCATCTGGACCCACTACTTTTCTGGCACAAAGTCTCCTCAGTTCTCTGCTTACCTGGGCTGCTGTAATTATGGGTGGGGGGGGAAACTCTCTCCTATGCTGGTATCAGCAGAGGGATGGGTGGAGGGTGCAGTACTCAGAGGTGAGAGTGGGTTAGGGTGGTCAAACCTGTTAAAGAAGTTGTTCATCTGGTTTGCTTTCTCCATGTCTCTCTCAATGGTGGCACCTCGCTTTGAGCTGCAGCCAGTGATGATCTTCATCCCATCCCACACTTCCTTCATGCTGTTATTCTGCAACTTCTGCTCCAGCTTTCTCCTGTACTGCTCCTTTACTGCCCTGAGCTGGACTCGGAGTTCCTTCTGCACGCTTCTCATGCTGATCACCACCTATAAA
The DNA here is from genome assembly GCF_016835505.1 of Polypterus senegalus. Taxonomy (NCBI): domain Eukaryota; kingdom Metazoa; phylum Chordata; class Cladistia; order Polypteriformes; family Polypteridae; genus Polypterus; species Polypterus senegalus. Next base: position 50,586,178 of record NC_053163.1, read on the forward strand.
AACCTTTTCTTCTGGTTCAAAAGGCCCTTGATGTCACTTGTAATCCATGGCTTGTTTTTAGTATAGCAGCATACTGTTCTTACTGGAACTACGATGTCCATACAGAAGTTGATGTAGTCAGTAGTGCAGTCAACAACCTCCTCAGTGTTCTCACTATATGATCCCTGCAGGATATCCCAGTCCGTAGTTCCAAAGCAGTCTCTCAGAGTCTGCTCTGCCTAAGGGGACCACTTCCTGAATGAGCGTGTGGTTGTAGGTAACTCCCTCACTCTTGGTGTGTAGTGAGGCTGAAGCAGAACCAGGTTATGATCTGCTTTCCCAATCGCAGGCAGCGGGGGTGGCGCTGTATGCGTCTTTAATGTTTGCATACAGTAGGTCAATAGTCCTATTTCCCCAGGTTTACAATCCACATACTGGGAGAAGGCAGGTAATCTTTTGTCCAGCATCACATGGTTAAAATCTCCAGTGATTAGTACAAGCGCCTCAGGGTGCTGTTTGTAATTTAGCAACAGCGGAATGGATGATGTCACCCGCTGTCTCCCTGTCCGCCCGAGGAGGGATGTAAACAATAACAACAATGACGTGTCCAAACTCTCTGGGCAAGTAATAGGGGCGCAGACTTACAGCCAACAGTTCAGTGTTTCTGCAGCAAGTGGAGATTTTGACATTTACATGTCTAGAGTTGCATTACCTTGTATTCACATAGAGAGGAAGTCCTCCTCCTTTCTGCTTCCCACAGGTATTTGCGCCTCTGTCTGCTGTAACTGTACTAAACCTAGGTAGCTCCACGTTAGCATCTGAGATGGTAGTTGTTAGCCACATTTCAGAAAAACTCAACAAACTGCATTCTCTGTAGGTCCTGACATTTTCACCAGTGTGGCCAGTTCGTCGATCTTATTTGGTAGTGTGTTCACATTTCCCAGGATCACAGAAGGCACCAAAGGCTTGTAACGCCACATTCTTGCAAGCTGCTTTGCCTTTAGCTTAGCTCCGGCTCTGCTGCCACGATACCGTCTTCTTACTTCGTCAGGTAAATACGGATCCACACTGGTATGGGCATTTGTCTCAGCTTGTTATGGAAATCCATGTCCAAGTAGTAAAAATTGTCTAGGGAATGAGTCCACATAAAAGAAAGTGGTAGGAGTGATCAGTGAAATAGAGAAAAAGGTAGAAAGATAAAGTCATACACGGAGATTCTAGAAAGGCTGCCACTGATGGCGGCACCTGAGTCATTCTTCCTCCGTAGAAGTAAAAATGTACAGCTTGCCTTAAATGTCCACTTTCAGTTTGGCAGGATACTAGAGGCTATATCTTATCTCGGCTTTCCGTAAGCGCTGTTTAATGTTGTAAAATGCGGCACATTTAGCAGCTGTTGAGGGTGAGAAAACAGGGAAAATACAAATGTGATTATTTTAAACATGATTTCTTCTTTCTGTTTGAAAAGTAACATATGTAATTTAAATTGTCATTTTTGAAACACAATGAGAGTCCTAGGTTTTGAGGTATTCAATTCATGTATGTGGTAAGCTGCTGCTATCTCAGTGTCTGATTTGAAGTCCTCTCCAATTATTTTAGAGAATAGTTCAGCTATAAATTGCACTGGGTTTGGATTTTCATGATTCTCAGGGAGACCTTCGATTCTAATATTATTCCTTCTGCATCCATCTTCCAGTGCAGCTAGTCTGCCTCCAAGTACTTTGCATTTGGAATTTGCAGCTGTTGCTTTTCCATCAGCAGTAGATGCCAGTTGTTCAGCTCTTTCAATACGAGTCGTGAACGTTTGCTTAACATTTTCAAACTGAACGCCAAGTGCTCTAAGTTTATTTGCAAACTTAGATGCATTTTCCTGTATTTTTTCCTCAGTTTTTTCAAGTATACCTTTAAAGGTTGCATCAAAGCGATTACTTAAACATTTTTCCTGGTCTTTAATATCCTGAAGCAGCTTCTCATGTATCTTGTGTATGTTCTTCATTTCTTTCCTTATATCATTTATGTCCTTCTTTATATATTATTCTTTTTTTTAATTTAAGTTTTTATTGAAAAGAAATACAATCCAATATATCTGTTTATGACTTTTGTCACGTTTACAACAGATATAGCTTATATATTATCAAAAAAGCTCTTCATGGCATAAAACAGATCAATATATCTCTTTGGGTTATCTCTCAATTATAGAAAAAAAAAAGAAAAAAAAAACTATTTACAGAAGACAGGGGATGTTTTATATATTAATTTTAAGCCCTTTTATACCCCATGAGAGTGGTCATCATTGCTTACAGCTCGGACAGATTGTTTCGGTCCTCTTTGTGCTCTGCGGGTGAATTGGCAAACCCAGTTAGAGTCAATGTTGCCAGCTCACGAGGTGTAGTTGGCAACTTGGAAGGTAAGGCCATTTTCAGTTTCAATGAATCTTCTGGAATCGACAACGAGTTCTCCTGGCCAGACTTGCTTGCACATTTGCTCCCACTTTCGCTCTCAGCTGGAGATGATGCAGTAGCATCAGGTCCCGGGAAATCAGTGCTTTCGCCTAAATCTTCCAGGTCAATCTCTGGCAGGCTGTACCTAGAGCTTGATCTTGATGTCTATCTAGGCTTGGATGAAGCTTTAGCTGTCTTTACCTTTTCTTTTGGAGCGTTTTATCTGCTGCTCATGTTTATATATGCTTGCACATACTGTAATTGAACCCCCTCAGGTTGAGTAAATACAGGATACCTCAGGATGATAAAAAAAGAGAAAAAATAACACCGTTCCACTTCAGACACCCATCTCCTATAATGGAAGAGACCAATAATATACCTTCTTTTTTTGGACATTTTGTTATTTGAAAACCTTTGCCCTATTTTGAGATACTGTACATTATACATCGGCATTTTGAATTTAGGTTGAGGCTGCCAGCGGTGATGATGCCCACTCAGTGGGTTCAGACCTATAAGAAGGCATGTTTGGCTTTTCGTTGTTTTTTGATGCCTTCATCTCTTTGTGAAATTACTGTGTGGCAGGAACACAACAAGAATAAATGAAAATGGTTAATCTATTAATGCCTCACATACATCACATGAGTAAAAACTTACTTGAACCTTCTAATCTCATGTATAGTACCTACCTCCAGACAACATTTTACTTTTGTGCCTTATGCATTGTACCACAATCCCCTGAAGTAACGTTCTGTTCTGGGTGGTTGAGTTACTAAACCAAATATTATACATCACCATTTCAATCATGTTCTGCTTATATCACTAAAAATTAAGAAGCTCTACTTAAGTCTTTTCACATTATACTCAGAATCCTCAGAGGGCAAAGGTGTTTTGTGCATTTTTTCAGATTGACCTGACTATAGTGATTCTAAGAGGTGTCCCTGCAGAGGTGAAATACAAAGATTCTAAAGCAGTTAATTTTTGCTCTATCATTTCTGACCAGATTAATATTCTTTCCCTAATTATAAGTATAATATTACTTTTATCCTGTAAGATTATTTCAGACCGCCTCATACAATTTTGACTACATGTCATTCCTTCCCGGAAATTATCACTGTTTTGCAAAAGTCTATTTGATGATCTAGTTAAAAAAATGTATATTTCAAAACTTGTAGTGGTGACATTTATTACATTATTGCCATAATTCTGTAGGCCTCACCACTATGATCCAGCCTAATCTTAAACTCATGATGCAGACTTATGGACTACACAGACCCATTATTAGGGGATGTCAAAATATTCAGAAAGAGGGGGAGGAAAATACATAAAATCTCCTGTCTCACAAAAGCAAAACAATCTTCCTTTAATATTTAAAATTTTATTCTCAATTCAAATGATACAAAAGAAAACATAAGCAGTAGTAAAGATAAAGGATACAAAAATTAGGCAAACGTAATAGTTAACAACTGCAAGACAAAACCCAGAACTGCAAAACCCAGAACAGTAAAGGGTAGAATAAAAAGAAAAGAAAGTGAGACAGAGGTATACTAGCCAGAAAGGGTAAACTACTGTGTCCATGAGGAATGTCATGGTTTCAATCAATGATTTATTTAGTGCTCAGATTGTCAGTAACACGGTATGGAGTGGAAACCATCAGAAGTGTGCTTCTAAGGACTACTGGATAAATCCAAACTGAATGTGCACTGTAATGCATTCAGTGTCAGATAGATAGATAGATAGATAGATAGTTAGATACTTATAGAGCACATTTAAAATAACATCAGTAATGCTGCAGCCAAAGTGCTTTACATTAAAACACACAATAAACATAAAATAAATACAATAAAAAGCAATAAAACACAATACAACAGGCAGTAATTGAAAACAAACAAATAAATTAAGAGGAGGGAGCCATTAGTATCACTGAAGGTCACGGAAAGCTTGAGAATAGAAATGTATCTTCAGTGTAGTTTTAAACAGTTCAATTGAAAGTGACTCTTTAAAGTAATAAGGTAAAGAATTCCACAGAGAAGGTGCAGCAGCTGCAAAAGCCCTGTTCCCCTTAGTTTTGCACTTTATATGAGGGACCACAAGAGAAAACTGACCAGTTCTCTGGTGTCTAAGCTCTCTGGATGGCTGGTGTATAACGCATAATTTAGATTAAAAGGTGGGAGCATACATATGTAATGAATTAAAAACCAGCAGCAACATTTTAAAATTAATTCTAAAGCAAACTGTTAGCCAGTGTAAAGAGGCTAAAACTGGAGATACAGAGGCAAACCTTTTTGCTCCATCAAAAAAAACTAGCAGGAGCATTCTGCACCAGCTGCAACAGGCATATCAAGGATTTACTGATCCCAGAATACAAAGATAAAAGCATGAGTAACTCTCAAGATCCCTAGAAGATAAAAAAAAGCTTAACCTTGGCTAAAAGACGAAGTTAGAAAAAGCCAATCTTGACCACAGAATTAATCTGTTTCTAAAAAGAGAGGAAGTATCAAGTAGTAATCAAAAATAATCCTAAGATTCCAAATTTGAGGTTTGCAAAAGTGTACCAAAGAGCTAAGATGTTCAAAACCATTTTGAGCTTTGACTGCAGAACCAACTATCAGTACTGCCCTTTTATTTTGATTTAGATCAAGAATATTGTCAGCCATCCAGAATCTTAGTTCTTCAAGACAATTGTGCAACTGATTAATTTCAGAATTGTACACAGGATTATAAACTTGTGTGTCATCAACATGACAGTGAAAATAAACATTAAACTTCCTAATAATAGCTCCTATAGGATGTAGATACTGTATATAGAAAATAAAACGGGACCAAAAATGGATCCCAAAGTAACAGCACATTTAACAGCAGTAGTAGATGAAAAAGAGGAATTGAAAGTCACTGAAAAGTTTCCACCAGTAAGATATGACCTGAACCATTTAAGAGCAAACCTCTTTAAGCTCCACCAGATGCTCAAGCTCCAACAGTAAGATATCATGATCTCAGTGTCAAAAGCTGCAGAAAGGTCTAGAAGGAAAAGGACTACTGCCCCACCTGAGTCACTAATAAGAGAGATGTCATTAAATACTTTCAGGAGGGCCTTATCAGCTTTATGAACATGCCTAAAGCTAGATTAGTAGATCTCAAATAAATTACTGGAATTAAAATGATTGATCAATTGATGATAAAAAATTATTTCTAATAATTTATCCATAAATTTTCAATTGAGAAATCAGGAGAAAATTAGCTAACACTCCAGGATCTAACTCTGCCTTTTTAAGACAAGGTCACACCACCGCAAGTTTAAACAATATTGGGTTTTTTAGCTACAAAAGTGAAATAACATTAAAGGAGTCCAAAACAATGCCATGAATGACAACAGGAAGTACATAACATAGCCAACTGGAACAATGCCAGAGTGAATAGTATTGATTTTGCAGACAAAGAATAAAAGAAAATGCTGACATGAATGAACAGTTGAGTCTACAACTGTTTTTAAATGATGAATTTAAAGCTAAGGTAGAATCATCAATACAATCGCACTGGTCTTGTAGATCGAGACTGGAAAACATGGTTTTAAAATCAGATATATTAAAACAATTTAAAATGAAAGATCAGGAACTGGTAGAACTGACAGTATTACTCAGATTCTATGAAAGCCAATCCTCAGTGCTACATTTGGGACATGTTCTGCACGTATTAAGAAGAAATAAGACACAGAGACACAAAAATAGAGAGTTGGGGGAATTCACCATATAATGTTGGTGGACTGAGTCATCGTAAAAGACTGAATCAACAGTCAAAACTTGTAAAAAACACATTTAACAACAGGAGATCTTTTCACGGGTCTTTTATGAAATGGTGGCAAAGTGGGAATGATCTTGCAGGAAGTGAAGTCATCAGGGGGAACCGGAAGTGAAGTCATCAGTACGGGGCCAGAAGTTAAGCCATCAGTACGTGGCCGGAAATGACATCCTTGGAAAAAGGAACCAGAAGTGATGCCATCACAGGGAGCTGGAAGTGGTGCTATTACATGGGACTGAGGTGAGAAAGTTTTATTAGTCTTTCGTTGGTCTGTTGGGAGAAGAGAAAAGGCATTAGTACTCTGTTCCAATCCCCTATTTATTGTTCTTTCACGCTTATTTGGATCCCTTGGCTGCCCCCTAAGTGCTCATATCTGACAATATGTACAGTATGTATAAAAGATTACTATAAAACTTGCATGTCTGTGGCATCTCTGTAGTTGTATTGTTGTGCTATTGTTTTAATTCTGTTTATAATAGATTTTGGGCTGCTTTGCCCATTATATACACATATAATGATTTCCCACACTGAATTTGCGGTTTCCTTATTTATATACTGTAGCATTTTATATGAGTGAGTTTTGAGTCAGTGTTCCAGGGGGGTCCTCATGGTGGTCAGATTTGGTGTTGGCATTCCTTTTTTGGCTAATAGTCTGCCCTTAAAATCTGCCGTTGACAACAGTCCAAATGGAAACTTCACCAATAAAAAGAGGCTTGCTACAATCAAACTAAATGAAAATATGAAATAGGCTAAAAGGAGGAATAAATACATCATTAAAAACCCTGTTGGAAAGGTTAACTAGCTAAGGGGTGTATAGTAGATGTCAACAACGGATTACATTTATAATATAATTTATATATACACATGTGTATATGTTTACAGTATTTAATTTTTCTTCCTAACTGCACTAAAAAATAAAAAGGCCCATTTATACATAAAAATAAAAACAGTAAAGCTGATGAGGAAATTGCAAATGAACTAAGTACATACAGTAGAATGTCTCAAGGTGAAGTAAACTGTGTTTAAATATTTAAAAAGAGAAGAATCAGATGTGCATTATGAAAAAAATATAAAAAAATAAGCAGCAACTAGCAAAGGCATTTCTTTTTAGTTAAGATACATAATGACTGTACTTGCAAATGTGACTTCAGTGCACAAGAGAGGCTAAATGTGTTTCAGTAGTTAAAGACCCATAAGCCTTACATTTGTCCTGTATTACTTAAAAGAAACAAGAAAAGGAAAATGAACTATAAGGAAATAAAAAACAATGAAAGCCATCATAAATATAGTAAGGAGTGAAATGTATGTAACCCTACCACTTCCATCCATCCATTCATCATCCTACCTGCTATATCCTAACTACAGGGTCACGGGGGTCTGCTGGAGCCAATCCCAGCCAACACAGGGTGCAAGGCAGGAAACACACCCCGGGCAGGGCGCCAGCCCACCTCAGACCCTACTACTTATGCTTTAAAAAGTTTTAGAAATGATTTGGTACTGGTTGCTTATCCTCACTTCAAAAATCAGCAAAATCCTATGAAAATAGATTGTATGCTTGTTAAAGGACAATAGATAAAGATTAAGGAAATGAGGAGATTGCTCCACAAAGGATAAGAACCTTGGAGGACCATTTATAGAACCATTACTTTTTCTAACTTACATTTATTATATTGATTCAAGTATTATAAGTTAAACTAGCACATGCTCTTCTACGCAGTGGGGTGCTGGGGAGGCAGCATAAAGAAGAAGGACGCCTCACACCTGGACAAACTTGTGAGGAAGGCAGGCTCTATTGTAGGAATGAAGCTGGACAGTTTAACATCCATGGCAGAGCAACGGGCGCTGAGCAGGCTCCTATCAATCATGGAGAATCCACTGCATCCACTGAACAGTATCATCTCCAGGCAGAGGAGCAGCTTCAGCGACAAACTGCTGTCACTGGGGTGGGGTTGTTGGGTAAACGTTAACATTATTCAAAGTTATTGTCTGTTTTTACCTGCATTTTTATTACTCTTTAATTTAATATTGTTTTTTTGTATCAGTATGCTGCTGCTGGATTATGTAAATTTCCCCTTGGGATTAATAAAATTCTATCTGTCTATCTTTATAACACAATTATAAAAATAGTGAATACTGAGCAGACAGCAAAATACTAAACAATCAATACTACAGCTCAATCATATTGCAGCTTTAGACTTTGCAAAGAAAACAACAAATGGCATCCCTTCAATAAAGTGAATATCTTACCTTTACAGGTTAAACTAACTAATCTACTTATTTATTTTTTGCACAGAGAATAAGTACAAAATTCACAAAAGCATTGACAAAGTTGATCCAGCACAATGGCTTCAGCTGAATTGAGAACATGGATTGCAAAGGAAAAGAAAAAATGTAGAGAAGACAAAAAAATGAAAGGTCATTGGAATCCCAAACAAGTTATGTACAATACAGTGGAACCTCTGGTCACGACCTTAATTTATTCCAAAACTCTGGTAGCAACCCGATTTGGTCGTGACCCGAACTAATTTCCCCCATAAGATTATATATAAATACAATTAATCCGTTCCAGATCTTACAAATTTTTTTAAAGATTTTTAAGCACAACAATAGTTAATTATACCATAGAATGCACAGTGTAATAGTAAACTAAATGTAAAAATATTGAATAATACTGAGAAAACCTTGAACAAAAGAGAAAACTAACATTGCAAGAGTTTGCGCTACACCCTTACGAACTGCTGTGAAAAACTTTGAACAATACAGAAAGCTAACATTGCAAGAGTGCGGGCTACACCCTTACGAACCGCTTGCTGTAAACACTTTTTTTAATGAGTTTTAAGCACAGGGAAAATTTTGAAAAATCCTTAATTTATACAAAAACTAACTATAAACAACCAACTAACCTTGCATGAGTCAAGTTCTGGCATGAAGGAAGTGAGGAGGAAGCTGGATGGAGAGGAGGTTACAGTTTTGAGGAAGCGTCCGGCTCCGTGATGGAGGGATATTTGCCTTCAGGTGTTTTCCCTCTTGTGATTTCTTGGGTTTCTGGTATTTTTAGCTGTTTAGCTGGTGGATCAAACTTCGTGAAATAGTGGTCTAATGTGATTTGCCTTTTTCTGCGCATTAAAATTTTTTGGAAATGTGAGACAACATGGTCATTCATCATGTTTATCTATAATTCGGTTTCAATTTTCTTCTAACCTTATTTCTCACCAACACTACCACTCTTCACTTGCTTAGAGGCCATGGTTAATTGCAAAATTAATACAAAAGCACATGAAATAGAGCACATAGGTCACAGTGAATGCACGCACGTCTGACTAAGAAAATGTACAGGAAGAGACTGAACATGTGCAGAAATCATTGGTGCGTACGAACCAGAAGGGAAGCTGGCTGGTTGCCAGTGTTTTTGTTCGCCACCTGAGTGTGTGGTCATGAACAGATGCAAAAGATTGGCGAACTTTTTGATCGTAACCTGATTTGTAAGTGTTCCGAAACGTTTGTAACCAGAGGTTTTACTGTACTCGAAATGAAAACTCCAGCATCACACTCTGCCCCTCTCTAGTAATTACCATTCTGTAGGTTCTCTGGAAATACAGTGCTATGGTAAAGCTGCATTTAAGTACAGTTGAATTAGTACTATGGCTGGCTATGGCATGTGTTTACCCCCAGACTTAATAAATAATAATAAATGAGATCTAAGTTAATGCTATTCTATCTTTAGTTTTTTGGCTTGAAAAAGTCATAGGTAAATTATGTGGTATGGACATTTTCTGAGTTTTCAGTTGTGATGTTTTACTCTGCCACATCATTGTGAATATCCAGTTGGTATTTAGAGAGAAACGTGATGTTACTGTGACTATTTTCCTAGATTTGCACAATAAACAACTGAAGATTATTTTTTTAAGAAAATTAAGTGCAAATAAATGTATTAAGCATATACTGCATTGTTCCAAATGCAGTACAACCAAAAACCTACACATGCTTCAAGACGCAGCCCAATAAAACGTAAATAATTCATGAACATGTGTTGTCTTAGATGTTGTCTGAAGTCTGGTTGTGTTTTATACACATTCCTCAGTATGAGTCTGTCTCAGGTCGGGCGCTATATAGCATCCATATCACAGTGGGTATTTGCAGATTTAAAACAACAGAAGAACAATACTGGCGTGCCAGTAGTAGATAGTCAAAACAACTCGGTTGGACTACAGAACAGATTTTCTGTTTCAATTCTGTCCAGCTTCTGTTGGCACAGAGTACAAAGATATTGCTGTTAAAAAAAAAAGACTGGAAGAAGTGCACGTGTTTGAGAAACTGGAACAAAACTGTTTCTAGAAGCCAGTATCAAATACAGCCTCTTGTATCCTGCCAAACTGAAAGTGGAATTGCACGGTCAATTCTATGTCTTCGCCAGCAAGGAAGAAGTAGAAAAGGAATTAAGAAAGCTGATCCTGATACTATTCTGAAAAACAATAGTGAGTCGTAGCCTGTCATGACATGGCAAGGATAAATAACCTGTTGTCTGATCTATTTGTTCAGGGTTATTATAATTATACATCCCCTTTATTACTCGGACGCTATCTGTTTATGTTTTAATTACAGTTATAGAGGTTTGTGCTTAATTCTTACTTCTTTTATTTTCTTTATCTTATTTATTTATTTTATCTCTACCCTAAAGGAGAATGTTTAACATCATACCTTTGGTTTATTGCTATTGTTATTATTGCATTAAGACTTACTATGTTTATTCTGGACCACTTTCTACCACCATTCCCCGGGTTTATTATCCGGGTTTATAATTTTAATACATTAAGATTGCTGAAGATTATATGTAATTTAAGTTCATAGTTTGTTAATGATTATATTTTAGGCATATAGTATTTAGATTATATTGGCAATAGATATCTCTATTTTTTAATCCTAAAACGCTGCTGCGTGGGGGCTTGTTTTGCTTTGGACGTGCTCTGTCTCTGGGTATGTCAGAGGACCGGGACTGTGTGAAGTGGGGTCCAGCCTAATGTGGGGAGGTAAAACAGGAGGGTGGGGGTTAAGGGGGGGAGAGAAAGAAAGCAGGCTATATCTATATCTAATCTATCATTTTAATCTTTATAATTATAACTCCAAACCTAACAATAGGCTGCATGGCAATAACTCTTGGGGAAATAGGAAATTAAGGTTAAAGCTGTCTCACTTCCAGTTAAGACTATAAAATGACATCAAAAATTCAGAATCAATGTCTCCATGATGGGACAGTTAACTTTGTGAGCTGGAATGTTAAAGGCCTGAATCACGAATTAAAGAGAAAGAAAGTACTCTCTCACCTAACAGGTTTAAACGCTAAAATAGTATTTTTACAGGAGACCCACTTACTAAGCAAGGATCAGTTCCGGCTGCAAAAGGACTGACTGGCCAAATGTTCCATTCTAGCTTTACAAAAAAAACTAGAGGTGTGGGAATTCTCATACATAGAACAGTCTCATTTGTAGCATCAGATGTAGTATTGGATCCTGAAGGGAGATATGTGATGGTCATGGGTAACTTATCTAACTGTAAAATGATTTTGATAAATGCTTATGCACCTAATGTTGATGATAAGGAATTTATACAAAATTTATTTGCATCCATTACCAATGTGAACACTCATAAAATTATAATGGCTGGGGGCTTTTTAAATCCACTCTTAGATAGGACTTCTATCACGGGGGGATGACATCTAACACTGCAAAGATAATTGCAAAGTTTATAACTGATCACAACTTATCAGACCCCTGGAGGTTTTTAAACCAAACTCAAGAACATATTCTTTCTACTCACCAGTACATCATTGCTACTCAAGAATTATTTCTTTATAGATAATAATTTCTTGCCTACAATTAAATCTTGCAAATACGATGCTATTGTTACTTCTGACCATGCATCTCTGATCTTGGAGCTAAAGTCAATATGCCCCACACATTCACCTCGCAGATGGTGCCTGAACTTGCTTCTATTAGCAGACGAGAATTGAGAAGAATTTATATCCAAACAAATCAGTTTCTTCCTAGAGACAAAAAAATCATCAGAGATTTCTGCAGGAATACTCTGGGAAACTCTTAAGGCCTTCTTAAGAGGACAGATTATCTCATATCTTTCCCACAGAAATAAATTAGAAACCAAGAAAGTAGCAGAGCTAAAAAGCAAAATTACTAGAATAGATGAAGAACATGCCAGGCTTCCAAGCGAGGCTCTACATAGGGAAAGGCAGGCTCTGCATTCAGAACTAAACCTCTTCACAACAAAAGAAACTGAACAACTAATTTATAAATCCAGATATCATTACTATGAACACGGAGAGAAAGCTAATAAGCTTTTAGCTCAACAAATTCACAAGCAAGAAGTCCGCAACGCAATCCCAGTAATCACCAACACGAACAGAGACAAAATCATCAACCACAAAAATATAATGCACACATTTAGAGACTACTATAAATCCTTATATTCTACTGAGTTTAAAGAAGACAACACACAATCTAATGCATTTCTGGATACATTACAGATACCACAAATAGACACTTTTAGTGTGGAGGAACTCGATAAACCTCTGGCGTTATCAGAATTACTAGATACTATAAAGTTACTTCAAGGCGGGAAAGCAGCAGGCCCTGATGGCTACCCTGCAGAATTTTATAAGAAATTCTCCGCTCAGCTAGCTCCCCTCCTATTAGCAACATTTACAGAAGCCAGAGACAATCAAACTCTTCCTCAAACTTTTCGCCAAGCATTAATCACCGTTTTTCCTAAACAAAATAAGGACTTATTACAATGTGCATCATACAGACCAATTTCACTTTTGAATAATGATATTAAAATGTTCTCAAAAATCATAGCTAGAAGGATGGAGAAAGTGTTCCCTTCAGTAATATCACAAGATCAAACTGGATTTATTAAGGGTCAAGAATAATCTTCAAATCTTCGACGCCTGTTTAATGTAATATACTCACCAACTATGTTATTTTCATTGGATGGAGAAAAAGCATTTGACATGATTGAATGGAAATACCTTTTTACTACATTGGAGAAATTTGGGTTTGGCCCAAACATTTGTGCATGGATCAAACTACTGTATACCAATCCAGAAGCTTCAATTTGTATCAACAACATTTGTTCAGACTACTTTAAACTAGAACATGGTACCAGACAAGGATGCCACTTGTCACCGCTGCTGTTTGCAATCGCCATTGAACCACTTGCAATACACTGTCGAAATGCTGATCAGATAAAGGGGATTATCAGAGAAGGACTGGAACAGAAAATTTCTCTAAATGTAGATGATATGGTACTGTATATATCAGACCCACAAAATTCTGTGCCTGCAGTCTTAACAGCACTCACAGAATTTCAAAAGATCTCTGGTCTCAGAATTAATCTGAATAAAAGTGTACTCTTTCCAGTGAATTCTCAAGCATATAATATTAGATTAGACACCCTACCTTTTATCATTGCAGAACAGTTTAAATACCTAGGGGTAAACATCACAAGTAAACATAAAATTCTTAATCAAAAAAATTTTGCCGTCTGCATGGAAAAAATGAAGCAAGACTTGCATAGACGGTCAACCCTTTATTTCACTCTAGCTGGAAGAATTAACATTGTTAAGATGAATATTCTTCCTAAGCTCCTTTTTTATTTCAAAACATTCCAATATACATCAATAAATCATTTTTAAGCAATTAGATTCAACAATAACCTCATTTATTTGGAACTCAAAACATCCACGTATCCAAAGAGCGACCCTACAAAGACAAAAGGCAGAAGGTGGCATGGCTCTACCTAACTTCCAGTTTTATTACTGGGCAGCAAACATACAAGCTATAAAAACCTGGACACAAATAGATGAACATACACAGGCCTGGTCCGCAATAGAACTAAAATCCTGCAGTACTTCTTTATATTCCCTGCTCTGTGCCCCAATAAATGCAAGTTATCGGCAATCTACTAATAACCCAATTGTGCTTCACTCACTCAGAATATGGAACCAATGTAGAAAGCATTTTAAGATGGAGAAGATTTTATCTGTGGCACCTCTGCAAGAGAACCACCTCTTTCAACCTTCGCAAACATATGCAGTTTTAATATCTGGAAAAAATTTGGGAATAACTTGCTTAGTGATCTTTATATAGACAACGTCTTTGCATCCTATGAACAATTACATTCCAAATTTAACATTCCAGCTACACATTTCTTTCATTATCTTCAAATTAGGAACTTTATTAAACAGAACCTGCCCGATTTTCCTCATCTTGCACCCTTGTTCATGCTGGAAAAAATATTGCTCAATTTCAAGGACTCAGAAACCATCTCTGCAATATATAAAAATATTTTACAGTCCCTCCCTTTCAAAGATCCAAGAGGACACTGGGAAAAACATCTCTCAATTAATTTATCAGAAAATGAGTGGAAAATAGCAATGCAGAGAATTCACTCGAGCTCCATATGCGCAAAGCATACAATTATTCAACTCAAAATTATATATCGAGCATATCTGTCTTGCCTAAAACTCTCCAAAATGTTTCCAGGGCGAGATCCAACCTGCGAACGCTGCAATCAAGTCCCAGCCTCACTGGGTCACATGTTTTGGGCCTGCACCAAATTAACATCATTCTGGACCAAAATTTTTAATTACCTTTCAGACAGCCTTGGTCTCACAATACCTCCTAACAATTTAACAGCTGTGTTTAGGGTTCTTCCAGATGGGTTTAAAGTGGAGATGGACAAACAAATGGTGATTGCATTCACTACACTTTTGGCACACAGACTTATTTTGCTAAACTGGAAGAATCCTAACTCTCCTTTTTTAAGTCAGTGGGAAACCGATGTTTTATACTATTTGAAATTGGAAAAAATCAAATACTCATTTAGAGGATCTGTACAGACTTTTTTCAAAACATGGCAGGATCTAATCAGTAATATTTTAGAACTAGCAAAATACCCGCACTTTGCAGCGGAGAAGTAGTGTGTTAAAGAAGTAATGAAAAAGAAAAGGAAACATTTTGAAAATAACGTAACATGATTGTCAATGTAATTGTTTTGTCACTGAGTGTTGCTGTCATATATATATATATATATATATATATATATATACACACACACGCATATAAACATATATATACATATACACATATACATATATATATATATATACACATATATATATATATATATATACCCTTTGGGGTGCGAGCAGCTGTTGCTGGGGGTGCCAGAATCCATTGAGGAAGAAAAATGAAATACATTATTTATACAAAATCTTAATTTAATAGAAATTTAAAGACTAAATTCAACTTACATTCCTACTAAAGGTATTTCTGTCGACTATATAGAACCTACTTATATCCAAATAGAACTTGAAAAGATATATTTTTTTCGAATCTGATTGCGCATTTTAGATCGACTTGATACGCACCACATCGAGCCTGCATGCTATTGTGCTCTCGCCTGCCTGCCTCAATAAGTCTCTGTCGCTTCGCTCTTACTTTTTTACCGTTCATTTAATCATGGCTAGTCGCGAAAAAATTTGAAAATGGAAGGAGGATTACACTGAGTATGGCTTTACCAAAACAATTATTGATGGTGAATAAAGTATCCATTTTACACAAAGCTTCAATTGGTGATCTTTTTTTCTGCGTTAACCTCATATTTTTTCATACTTTTTCTCAAACCAAGGTGGTGTGAAATCGGGATCGTCCATCACAGGGGGTGCGAGGGTAAAATGAATCGGGAAGCGCTGATATATATGTATGTGTGTGTGTATATATAATATATGTGTATATATATATATATATAAAAATAGTTTTACTGTCAAATAATGCAAAGAGTACGCGGCACATGTTTCGCCCTAATTCTGGGCTCATCAGGCATACACACTCACTGCCCCCCTCCCGGGAATCGAACCTCGGATGTCAGCGCTAGAGGCGAAGCCTCTTGGGTTGCGCCACGGCATGTGGTTCGTTTATTTGACAGTATATAGATCGGGGTATATATATACTGTATATCTATACTAATAAAACGCAAAGCCCTCACTGACTCACTCACTCACTCACTCACTCACTCACTCATCACTAATTCTCTAACTTCCCGTTTAGGTAGGAGGCTGTAAATAAAAAGGCTGTAGTTATCAGCAGGGAGACGTGAATCCTGTGGCGAAGCAAGGAAGGGAATGTAGAGACTGGAGTGACGGACGGCCTTATATAGGCAGGCAGCCAACAATGTGGGAAAAGTTGGGATGGGGGACCCAATGCCGCCTCACACGGTGACCGAGCTGCAGGCTATGGACATATATATGTACGTAAGTAGGATTCAGTTAGCGTTGGAAACCTGCGTACCAAATGTCTTGAAGATGGGCCCATAAGTAACAAAGACCGTTGAAAACTTCAATATGGTGGCCGACAGTGGCATCATACAACCAAAATAAGTACCAAATTTCAGCCTTCTACCTAATTAGTACCAAAGTACTAATAAGTGCCAAATTTCATGAAGATGGGGCCATAAATAAGAAAGTTCAACATGGCGAACGTTGTCAACCATTACGCGTAGAATTTTGAAATGAAACCTGCTTAACTTTTGTAGGTAAGCTGTAAGGAATAAGCCTGCCACATTTCAGCCTTCTACCTACACGGGAAGTTGGAGAATTAGTGACGTTGGAAAGTTCAATATGGCGGCCGACAGTGGCGTCATACAACCGAAATAAGTACGTACATCGGTTTCGGTTAGCGCAGGGAAGCCGCCTACCAAATTTCGTGAAGATGGGGCCATAAATAAGAAAGTTCAACATGGCAAACGTCAACCGCTACGCGTAGAATTTTGAAATGAAACCTGCTTAACTTTTGTAAGTAAGCTGTAAGGAATGAGCCTACCAACCTTCTTCCTACACGGCAAGTTGGAGAATTATTGATGAGTGAGTGATTGAGTGAGTGAGTGAGTGAGGGCTTTGCCTTTTATTAGTATAGACAAGCAAAATACCCGCGCTTCGCAGCGGAGAAGTAGTGTGTTAAAGAAGTTATGAAAAAGAAAGGAAACATTTTAAAAATAACGTAACATGATTGTCAATGTAATTGTTTTGTCACTGTTATTGTGTTGTTGTCATATATATATATACACACACACATACATATACAGTGGTGTGAAAAACTATTTGCCCCCTTCCTGATTTCTTATTCTTTTGCATGTTTGTCACACAAAATGTTTCTGATCATCAAACACATTTAACCATTAGTCAAATATAACACAAGTAAACACAAAATGCAGTTTTAAATGATGGTTTTTATTATTTAGGGAGAAAAAAAAATCCAAACCTACATGGCCCTGTGTGAAAAACTAATTGCCCCCTTGTTAAAAAATAACCTAACTGTGGTGTATACCTGAGTTCAATTTCCGTAGCCACCCCCAGGCCTGATTACTGCCACACCTGTTTCAATCAAGAAATCACTTAAATAG
The DNA here is from genome assembly GCF_016835505.1 of Polypterus senegalus. Lineage (NCBI taxonomy): Eukaryota > Metazoa > Chordata > Cladistia > Polypteriformes > Polypteridae > Polypterus > Polypterus senegalus. Next base: position 50,603,859 of record NC_053163.1, read on the forward strand.
GAGCTGCCTGACACAGAGAAGTAGACCAAAAGCACCTCAAAAGCTAGACATCATGCCAAGATCCAAAGAAATTCAGGAACAAATGAGAACAGAAGTAATTGAGATCTATCAGACTAGTAAAGGTTATAAAGCCATTTCTAAAACTTTGGGACTCCAGCGAACCACAGTGAGAGCCATTATCCACAAATGGCAAAAACACGGAACAGTGGTGAACCTTCCCAGGAGTGGCGGCCGACCAAAATTACCCCAAGAGCGCAGAGACAACTCATCCGAGAGGTCACAAAAGACCCCAGGACAACGTCTAAAGAACTGCAGGCCTCACTTGCCTCAATTAAGGTCAGTGTTCACGACTCCACCATAAGAAAGAGACTGGGCAAAAACGGCCTGCATGGCAGATTTCCAAGACGCAAACCACTGTTAAGCAAAAGAACATTAGGGCTCGTCTCAATTTTGCTAAGAAACATCTCAATGATTGCCAAGACTTTTGGGAAAATACCTTGTGGACTGATGAGACAAAAGTTGAACTTTTTGGAAGGCAAATGTCCCGTTACATCTGGCGTAAAAGGAACACAGCATTTCAGAAAAAGAACATCATACCAACAGTAAAATATGGTGGTGGTAGTGTGATGGTCTGTGGTTGTTTTGCTGCTTCAGGACCTGGAAGGCTTGATGTGATAGATGGAACCATGAATTCTACTGTCTACCAAAAAATCCTGAAGGAGAATGTCTGGCCATCTGTTCGTCAACTCAAGCTGAAGCGATCTTGGGTGCTGCAACAGGACAATGACCCAAAACACACCAGCAAATCCACCTCTGAATGGCTGAAGAAAAACAAAATGAAGACTTTGGAGTGGCCTAGTCAAAGTCCTGACCTGAATCCAATTGAGATGCTATGGCATGACCTTAAAAAGGCGGTTCATGTTAGAAAACCCTCAAATAAAGCTGAATTACAACAATTCTGCAAAGATGAGTGGGCCAAAATTCCTCCAGAGCGCTGTAAAAGACTCCTTGCAAGTTATCGCAAACGTTTGATTGCAGTTATTGCTGCTAAGGGTGGCCAACCAGTTATTAGGTTCAGGGGCAATTACTTTTTCACACAGGGCCATGTAGGTTTGGATTTTTTCTCCCTAAATAATAAAACCATCATTTAAAACTGCATTTTGTGTTTACTTGTGTTATATTTGACTAATGGTTAAATGTGTTTGATGATCAGAAACATATTGTGTGACAAACATGCAAAAGAACAAGAAATCAGGAAGGGGGCAAATAGTTTTTCACACCACTGTATACGTACATATAAACATATCTACATATACACATACCTACACATACACATATCTATATATATATATATATACACATCTACATATATATATACATATATACACATATTAACATATATACACACATACATATACATACATACATACACACACACATATACATATATACATACATACATACAGATAAATATACATATATACACACATACACATACATATATATATACAGTAATCCCTCGCTATATCGCGCTTTGACTTTCGCGGTTTCACTCTATCATGGATTTTAAATGTAGGCACATCTAAATATATATCACAGATTTTTCGCTGGTTCGCAGATTTCTGCAGACAGTGGGTCTTTTAATTTATGCTACACGCTTCCTCAGTTTGTTTGCCCTGTTGATTTCATACAAGGGACGCTATTGGTGGATGGCTTAGAAGCTACCCAATCAGAGCATGTATTACATATTAACTAAAACTCCTCAATGCTATAAGATATGCATCCCGAGCGGAGCTTGATTGTTTGCTTGTCTCTGCCTCTCTCTCACCCTCTCTGACATTCTCTGCGCCTGACGGAGGGGTTGTGAGCAGAGGTGCTGTTTGCTTAAAAGATACTGACGCTCCTCTAAAAATGCCGCTTTATTGCGGTGCTCGGCATATTTAAAAGCACAAAAGCACATGTATTGATTTTTTGATTGTTGCTTTAATCTCGCTCTCTCTCTGACGTTCTCTGCGCCTGACGGAGGAGAAGTGAGCAGGGGGGCTGTTTGCACAGAGGCTGTTTGCTTAGAAGATCCTGACGCTCCTCTAAAAATGCTGCAGCAAACTTAAAAGCACAAGTATTGATTTTTTGATTGTTTGCTTTTCTTTGCGAGCGCTCTCTCTGTCTCTCCCTCTGAAATTCTCTGCTCCTGAAGAGAAGAAGATCTATTTGCATTCTTTTAATTGTGAGAAAGAACTGTCATCTCTGTCTTGTCATGGAGGACAGTTTAAACTTTTGACTAAAGGGTGTTATTTCATGTCTAGAGGGCTCTAATAATGTTAACAGTGTGGGAGAGTTTATAAGGGCTTAAAATATATAAAAATAACTACACAAACATATGGTTTCTACTTCGCGGATTTTAGTCTATCGCGGGGTTCTGGAGCATAACCCAGCGATCGAGGAGGGATTACTGTATATATATATATATACACATACATACACACACACACACACTCATATATATATATATATATATATATATATATACTAGCAAAATACCCGTGCTTCGCAGCTGGAGAAGTAGTGTGTTAAAGAAGCAATGAAAAAGAAAAGGAAAAATTTGCAAAAATAACGTAACATGATTGTCAATGTAATTGTTTTGTCACTGTTGTGAGTGATGAGTGTTGCTGTCATATATATATATATATATATATATATATATATATATATACACACACACACATAAACATATATATATACATATCTATACATATACACATATATATACACACACACATATATACATACATACTGTTTATATATATCTACATATATACACATACATATACATACACACATACATACATACATACACACACATATATACACACAAATACATATATATATACATACACACACACATATATAAACATATATGTACATATACATACATATCTACATATATACACACACAGCTATTTCGTATCAGTGCAATACGCTGCTTGTTAAAACGGATAACTCCCGCTCTTACGTGCAAGTCTGCATGGATATTATGAACTATCGTATTTGTTCAAGTTCTATTTAAATTTTAAATAGAAGGAATTTTTATTTAGTCGACAGAAATATCTTTGGTAGGAATGGTAAAAACAGACAGGAATATTATTCGTGAATAAATCAACTCAAACCTTAAACAACTTATAATATTTTGCTCTCCATAAAAATATATCCTGTCTAAATTATACAAGTTAGAAATAAAGTAAACGTTAAAAGAACAAACATTCAAATTTCTTTACTCTTATGTAATTTTATATAAAAAATAAACTTAGATTTTAAATATCCCAAAAGATTTTGCTCTCCATAAAAATATATCCTGTCAAAATTATACAAATTCAAATATGAACATGCTGCATAACAAAACCTGGAAATATAAATAAAATGTGTTCCTTTCAGCAATAACAAATCAAATCATTCAGTTGTCTTTGCTCATATGTCATTTTAGAGCTGGACGCCTGGCATCTTTTTTTGGCAACAAGTTCGTTTATGTTTGGTGTGAGGTTCTGTGTTGTGGAGATTCTCAGGATGGATTGCAGGTGCTCATCAGTGAGGCGACTCCTGTGTGCTGTTTTGTTAGTCTTTATCACTGAGAAGAGGTTCTCACACAGATATGTGCTACCAAACATGCACAAGGTTCGAGCCACAAGTAGACAGACTTTTTTTGTTCTTCAAAGTCACCAAAGCGCCGTGCAAACTCAGTGCGCTCAGTTTATCAGCAAAGTGCGTATTTTGGGAACACCGTAGTGACGACTTGGTTCAACATTACTTGGCAACAGGGAAAGTGGGGTAAGTTGCACTGGTGCATGTGTGTCTCCCATAAAAGCAGCTTCACTTGAAATCACTTTGTGATTGTGCACGGGTAAAAACGTCCGCTGAAGTGTCAGATTCTTATTTAATTCTTCTGCTTTCTGTATCTTCTGCATTGCATTCAGGTCTTTCAGGTTACCCTGATGTTTTGTCTCATAGTGCCGTCTTAGATTAAATTCTGTAATTACAGCCACATTAGCTCCACAAATGAGACACACGGGTTCAGTAAACATATACTCAGCCTCCCATCGGTTTTTAAAGGCTCTATTTTCAGAATCAACTTTTCTCTTCATCATCGTGTGAGCTAGCTTCGCAATAACTTGCAGCATCATAAGCTAGACTTGATTAACGCGGTAAGTATTCGGCAAGGCAGCTGAAGCGCTGCATAATGGGATCTGTAGTTTATTGTATTACCAGCGCTTCATATACCCGGGCCATTAATAACAATAATACAGTATATAAAATGATCTCGGGGTCCGGATATAATTACACGCGGGCGGATGTGGCCATGCCCTTGAGTTTGACACATATGGACTAAATAGAACTTGAAAAGATATATTTTTTCAAATGTGATCGCGCAATTCAGATAGAGTTGACGCGCACTACAGCCTGCATGCCTCAATAAGTCATCCTCCCCTCGCTCTTACTTTTTACCGTTCATCTAATGAATACACTGAGTATGGCTTTACCAAAACAATCATTGATGGCGAATAAAGTATCCATTATTCGAGTATGTAGATCGGGGTATATATATACATATATATATACCCGCGTATCGCAGCGGAGACGTAGTGTGTTAAAGAAGCTATGAAAAAGAAAAGGGAACATTTTAAAAATAATGTAACATGACTGTCAATATACAGTAATTGTTTTGTGAGTTTTACTGAGTGTTGCTGTCATCAAGGATTTGATTATCATTATTTCTTTCAATCAGGTTCGTATTTGTAGGATATGTTGTGTTCAAGTTACATTCCTTGTTTGTCAATCGTTGTAAAGATGACAGGTTTCATTTATCGATTTGTTTCCTACTGCATCAATAAACAGCTCGTCTTCTTCTTTATCTGAGACCCGACACACTGCATGCACGGGATTTTTTATTTTACACTGTCTTCCTTTAGCGGGACATTGACTTTTTCCACTGTGTGCTTTGTTTCCACAGTAGCTGCATTTATGAATATGCTTGTATGTATCAGACGCTTCATATTTTTTTGCTGCCTTTTCAATTGTGTAATTCATTTTTTGTTCAGCGCTCTTTGGAACTGTTCCTTTTTGTCTGTGCACTGCATCAGTTCACGTGAGCCGCTCGGTGTACATGCATCGAAGTTTCCCAGCTGTGCTGGTGCCATGTCGTGCTATGTCCATGGCTGTATCTAATGTTACCAAAGTCCCGGCACTTAAAACTTTCTCTCGCAGTTTCGCTGAGTTTGTGCCAAACACCACCCTGACCATCTCATCTTCCTCTGCATAAGCACAGTCCTTCACCCGTGAATATTTACCCGTGGCAGTTTGCTATTGGATTGCCGCTGACGGACGGCCTTATATGGGTAGGCACTAAATTACAAACGCCAGCAGCAGCCTGTCTATAAACTTAATTTAAAGTTTAGGTTTACATCGTGCTTTGTTTCCGAAGTAGCAGAACTCATGAATATGGTTGTATATGTCACTCGCTCGCTTCTTATTGTTTCGCTGCCTTCTCAATTATATAATGCATGTTTTCTTCAGCGCTTTTTGGGCCTCTTCCTGGTTTTCTATGTACTGCGTGATTACGTGGAAGGCGTGATGATGTCACACGAAACTCCGCCCCCACGGGTTTCAAGCTCATCTCCATTACAGTAAATGGAGAAAAACAGCTTCCAGTTATGACTATTACGCGTAGAATTTCGATATGAAACCTGCCCAACTTTTGTAAGGAAGCTGTAAGGAATAACCTTACCAAATTTCAGCCATCTACCTACACGGGAAGTTGGAGAATTAGTGATGAGTCAGTCAGTCAGTCAGTCAGTGAGTGAGTGAGTGAGTGAGTGAGTGAGTGAGTCAGTGAGGGCTTTGCCGTTTATTAGTATAGATATACACAGACACATATATACATATATATACAGATCTACATATATATACATATCTACATATATAACAACAACAACAACATTTATTTATATAGCACATTTTCATACAAACAGTAGCTCAAAGTGCTTTACATATTAAAGAATAGAAAAAATGAAAGACACAATTATAAAACAAAATAAATCAACATTAATTAACATCGAATAAGAGTAAGGTTCAATGGCCAGGGGACAGAAAAACAAAAACTCCAGACGGCTGGAGAAAAAATAAAATCTGTAGGGATTCCAGACCAAGAGACCGCCTAGTCCCCTCTGGGCATTCTACCTAACGGAAGGGCTTGATGATGATGATGGTCACGTAGACTTCTGCCTTTTAATCCGTCCATCATTGTTGGAGCATCATGGAGCTTTGAGTAGGTGGTGGTGGCGCAAGAAAAAGAAACAGAAAAGAGAATCGGGGTCAGTACCGATTTTAGAGCCACCATGAATAGTTATTTTGAGGAAATTGAACATATAGAGTATCAGGATTAAGTTAAATTAAGATTAAAATGAAGTTATAAAAAGGCCATGTTAAAGTAATATGTTTTCAGCAGTGTTTTAAAGTGCTCTACTGTATCAGCCTGGCGAATTCCTATTGGCAGGCTATTCCAGATTTTAGGTGCATAGCAGCAGAAGGCCGCCTCACCACTTCTTTTAAGTTTTGTTCTTGGAATTCTAAGGAGACACTCATTTGAGGATCTGAGGTTACGATTTGGAATATAAGGTGTCAGACATTCCGATATATAAGATGGGGCGAGATTATTTAAGGCTTTATAAACCATAAGCAGAATGTTAAAGTCAATTCTGAATGACACAGGTAACCAGTGTAGTGACATTAAAACTGGAGAAATGTGTTCTGATTTTCTTTTCCTAGTTAGGATTCTAGCAGCTGCATTCTGCACTAGTTGCAAACGATTTATATCTTTTTTGGGTAGTCCTGAGAGGAGTGCATTACAGTAATCTAGTCGACTGAAAACAAACGCGTGAACTAATTTCTCAGCATCTTTCTGTGATATAAGAGGTCTAACTTTACTTATGTTTCTTAAGTGAAAAATGCTGTCCTAATGATCTGATTAATATGTGATTTAAAATTCAGATTACAGTCAACAATCACCCCTAAGCTTTTTACCTCCGTCTTGACTTTTAATCCTAATGTATCCAGTTTATTTCTAATAGCCTCATTGTATCCATTATTGCTGATCACTAAAATTTCAGTTTTCTCTTTATTTAACTTGAGAAAATTACTATTCATCCATTCTGAGATACTAGTCAGACATTCTGTTAGTGAATCAATAGAATCAGGGTCATCAGGTGCTATTGATAAGTACAGCTGTGTGTCATCAGCATAGCTGTGGTAGCTCACGTTGTGACCTGAGATAATCTGACCTAACGGAAGCATGTAGATTGAGAATAACAGCGACCCAGGATAGAGCCTTGTGGAACACCATATCGGATATCATGTGTCTTGAGTTGTAATTCCCACAACTAACAAAAATTTTCTCCCTGTCAGGTAGGATTCAAACCAATTTAAGACTGCCAGAGAGGCCCACCCATTGACTAAGGCGATTTCTAAGAATGTTGTGATCAATGGTGTCAAATGCAGCACTCAGATCTAAGAGGATGAGAACAGATAAATGGCCTCTGTCTGCATTTACCCAAGTCATTTACTACTTTAACGAGTGCAGTTTCTGTGCTGTGATTTGTTCTAAAACCTGACTGAAATTTATCAAGAATAGCATGTTTATTTAGGTGGTCATTTAACTGCATAATGACTGCCTTCTCCAGAACTTTACTTAAGAAAGGCAGGTTAGAGATGGGTCTAAAATTTTCAAGAGCTGAGGGTCAAGATTATGTTTCTTAAGTAGGGGTTTAACTACAGCAGTCTTAAGACAGTCTGGGAAGACCCCAGTATCTAGTGACGAATTTACTATGTCAAGAACATTATCAATTAGCCTGATACTTCTTTGAAAAACCTTGTTGGTATCGGGTCAAGGATGCAGGTGGAGGGTTTTAATTGAGATTATTTTTTTAAATCAGGTAAATCTATCCTAGTGAAAGAGTTTAATTTGTTTATAACAGGATGCTGGGGTTTAGGAGGATCCTTAGTGTTGGAGGGATATACTATGTTATTTCTAATATCATTAATTTTTGATTGAAAATACAGCGACAGCCTCACAGGTTTCACTGGAAGCACTTAGGAGGCATTCCTTTGAGCTACCTGGGTTTAGTAGGCGATCAATTGTAGAAAATAAGACTCTGGGATTACTAGCATTGTTATTTATAATCTTGGAGAAATAGCAGCGTCTCTCAAGACGGACAGTGTTATTGTATTCTGTTATTTTGACTTTTAATATTTCGTGGTGGATAGTAAGTTTAGTCTTCCTCCATTGACGCTCAGCTCTGCGGCATGTTCTCTTTAAATCAGACACTCTTTGGGTCTTCCATGGTATAACAATGCTAGAAGATTTTTTCACTGTCTTTTCAGGTGCAACTATGTCAACAGCAGCTCTTACTTTAGAATTAAATCTTTCCACCTTACTATTTACATTATCCTCGCTATTATAGCTGGCACTATAAACGGACTGATTGCTTAAAATGTTTGTAAGTTTTAAAGCTGCTGCCGAGTCAAAGAAGCGTTTTTTAACAATATGCTTCTCATGAGTGTTTTTTATCATTATTTCTATATTAAAAAGTAGAAGAAAATGGTCTGATAGACCAATATCAATGATCTGTTTTATATCAACTTTCAGTCCTTTAGTAATCACTAAGTCTAACGTATGACCTGCTTTATGTGTAGGCTGATTTATGAGTTGTCTCAAATCAAAAGAATCCAGGAGGTTCATAAATTCTTTTACTTTTAGATCACACTGATTATCTATATGAAAATTAAAGTCGCCAACTATTAGGAGTGTGTCATAGTTAGTAATTAAAATTGACATTAAGTCAGAGAATTCCTCAAAAAACGATGCGTTATATTTAGGAGGTCTATACACGGATAGTACTAGAACTTGAGAATCTCCATGGATAACAACGGCGAGATACTCAAAGGACTTGAACTTACCAAAACTGACATCTTTACATTTTAATCGGTTCAAGTAAATGTTAGCCAATCCGCCCCCCCTTTTTCCCTGGCGGTCTGCACGAGTAAAACTGTAATCCGGAGGCGCAGATTCGATTAAAACTGCCGCGGCATCTGAACTAAGCCACGTTTCATTTAGTGCAATAAGATCTATTTTTTTATCACTAATAAGATCGTTGATAAAAAACGTTTTGTTAGTTAAAGCTCTAACATTTAATAGTGCCATATTTAATGTTTTGGAGGTGCAGAGATGAGTACTATGTGCGTTATTGATATTTGGAATAGGAACTAAATTATTATTATTAGCGCCACTCTGTGTGTATTTTTTGTTTAATCTGTGATCTGTTTTTATAATTTTAATACATTGTTCCTCTAAAATAGTGATTTTAATTAGATTATTGGAGTTTATGCCATATTTCCTAGGTTTTCTACGTGCATATACACACACACATATATATATATATACATATCCACATGTTTTTCCTCAGAATTCTACACACAACACCCCATAATGACAATGTGAAAAAAGTTTACTTGAGATTTTGGCAAATTTATTAAAAATTAAAAAATTGAGAAGGCACATGTACATAAGTATTCACAGCCTTTGCCGTGCAGCCTGTTTCCCCGATCATCCTTGAGATGTTTCTGCAGCTTAATTGGAGTCCACCTGTGGTAAATTCATTTGATTGGACATGATTTGGAAAGGCACACACCTGTCTATATAAGCTCCCACAGTTGACAGTTCACGTCAGAGCACAAACCAAGCATTAAGTCAAAGGAATTGTCTGTAGACCTCCGAGACAGGATTGTCTCGAGGCACAAATCTGGGGAAGGTTACAGAAAAATTTCTGCTGCTTTGAAGGTCCCAATGAGCACAGTGGCCTCCATCATCCGTAAGTGGAAGAAGTACAATACCACCAGGACTTTTCCTAGAGCTGGCCGGCCATCTAAACTGAGCGATCGGGGGAGAAGGGCCTTAGTCAGGAAGGTGACCAAGAACCCGATGGTCACTCTGTCAGAGCTCCAGAGGTCCTCAGTGGAGAGAGGATAACCTTCCAGAAGGACAACCATCTATGCATCAATCCACAAATCAGGCCTGTATGGTATAGTGGCCAGACGGAAGCCACTCCTTGGTAAAAGGCACATGGCAGCCCACCTGGAGTTTGCCAAAAGGCACCTGAAGGACTCTTAGACCATGAGAAACAAAAAATTGAATTCTTTGGTGTGAATACCAGGCGTCACGTTTGGAGAAAACCAGGCACCGCTCATCACCAGGCCAATACCATCCCTACAGTGAAGCATGGTGGTGGCAGCATCATGCTGTGGGGATGTTTGTCAGCGGCATGAACTGGGAGACTAGTCAGGATAAAGGGAAAGATGACTGCATCAATGTACAGAGACATCCTGGATGAAAACCTGCTCCAGAGCGCTGTTGACCTCAGACCGGGGTGACGGTTCACCTTTCAGCAAGACAACGACCCTAAGCACACAGCCAAGATATCAAAGGAGTGGCTTCAGGACAACTCTGTGAATGTCCTTGAATGGCCCACCCAGAGCCCAGACTTGAATCCGATTGAACATCACTGGAGAGATCTTAAAATGGCTGTGCACCGACGCTTCCCATCCACCCTGATGGAGCTTGAGTGGTGCTGCAAAGAGGAATGGGCAAAACTGGCCAAGGATAGGTGTGCCAAGCTTGTGGCATCATATTCAAAAAGACTTGAGGCTGTAATTGCTGCCAAAGGTGCATCGACAAAGTATTTAGCAAAGGCTGTGAATACTTATGTACAGTGGTGTGAAAAACTATTTGCCCCCTTCCTGATTTCTTATTCTTTTGCATGTTTGTCACACAAAATGTTTCTGATCATCAAACACATTTCACCATTAGTCAAATATAACACAAGTAAACACAAAATGCAGTTTTTAAATGATAGTTTTTATCATTTAGGGAGAAAAAAAAATCCAAACCTACATGGCCCTGTGTGAAAAAGTAATTGCCCCCTGAACCTAATAACTGGTTGGGCCACCCTTAGCAGCAATAACTGCAATCAAGCGTTTGCGATAACTTGCAATGAGTCTTTTACAGCACTCTGGAGGAATTTTGGCCCACTCATCTTTGCAGAATTGTTGTAATTCAGCTTTATTTGAGGGTTTTATAGCATGAACCGCCTTTTTAAGGTCATGCCATAGCATCTCAATTGGATTCAGGTCAGGACTTTGACTAGGCCACTCCAAAGTCTTCATTTTGTTTTTCTTCAGCCATTCAGAGATGGATTTGCTGGTGTGTTTTGGGTCATTGTCCTGTTGCAGCACCCAAGATCGCTTCAGCTTGAGTTGATGAACAGATGGCCGGACATTCTCCTTCAGGATTTTTGGTAGACAGTAGAATTCATGGTTCCATCTATCACAGCAAGCCTTCCAGGTCCTGAAGCAGCAAAACAACCCCAGACCATCACACTACCACCACCATATTTTACTGTTGGTATGATGTTCTTTTTCTGAAATGCTGTGTTCTTTTTACGCCAGATGTAACGGGACATTTGTCTTCCAAAAAGTTCAACTTTTGTCTCATCAGTCCACAAGGTATTTTCCCAAATGTCTTGGCCATCATTGAGATGTTTCTTAGCAAAATTGAGACGAGCCCTAATGTTCTTTTGCTTAACAGTGGTTTCGTCTTGAAATCTGCCATGGAGGCTGTTTTGCCCAGTCTCTTTCTTATGGTGGAGTCGTGAACACTGACCTTAATTGAGGCAAGTGAGGCCTGCAGTTCTTTAGACGTTGTCCTGGGGTCTTTTGTGACCTCTCGGATGAGTCGTCTCTGCACTCTTGGGGCCACTAGGCCACTCCTGGGAAGGTTCACCACTGTTCCATGTTTTTGCCATTTGTGGATAATGGCTCTCACTGTGGTTTGCTGGAGTCCCAAAGCTTTAGAAATGGCTTTATAACCTTTACCAGACTGATAGATCTCAATTACTTCTGTTCTCATTTGTTCCTGAATTTCTTTGGATCTTGGCATGATGTCTAGCTTTTGAGGTGCTTTTGGTCTACTTCTCTGTTTCAGGCAGCACCTATTTAAGTGATTTCTTGATTGAAACAGGTGTGGCAGTAATCAGGCCTGGGGGTGGCTACGGAAATTGAACTCAGGTGTGATACACCACAGTTAGGTCATTTTTTAAGAAGGGGACAATTACTTTTTCACACAGGGCCATGTAGGTTTGGATTTTTTTCTCCCTAAATAATAAAAACCATCATTTAAAAACTGCATTTTGTGTTTACTTGTGTTATATTTGACTAATGGTTAAATGTGTTTGATGATCAGAAACATTTTGTGTGACAAACATGCAAAAGAATAAGAAATCAGGAAGGGGGCAAATAGTTTTTCACACCACTGTATATGTGATTTCTCAGTTTTTTTATTTTTAATAAATTTGTAAAAACCTCAAGTAAACTTTTTCATATTGTCATTATGGGGTGTTGTGTGTAGAATTCTCAGGAAAAAAATTAATGAAATCCATTTTGGAATAAGATTTTAGTATTTTTATGTTTCAGTTTCACATAATAACATTTTCTCTTGTTAAAAAAATATTTTTTTTTGTCTAATTCTTCCAGGGATAAACATAACACCAAGTAGGTTAAATGCTTTTGTAACGTCTATTAGTCAACTAAATGGGTACACATTTGATATTAGGGAAAGTGAATAATTGTTTTTAATCATTTTTATTTAGCTTCCCATAATCAAAACAGGGCTTTTTACTAAAGAAAAAACTCAAATGCCAATATGCCATTACTGTGACTTTCTTTATTATATCCGGCCATAGCTTTAGATACTAAACAAGAAAGGGCCTATGCTTTCCCTTTAGAGAGAGAAGCAACAGACAATAATTTACTACCATAATCATATGAAAAGTGTGGATGTAAAACTACTTACTGCTTCTTGGTAAATATATCTGCAAAATTTTCATACTCTTTTGGCAACCTCTTAGAGAAGCAGCAAAGAATAACAGAGGGACTGATATTTTCTAACCAAGAATTCCAACAGTTTACTCCCAATTAATTTGTTGTGAGCGTTCCTGTAACCAAAAATAAAACTAATGAAAATTACTCTTGGCTCTTACAAGTACAAGAAAATGAGCATTTTTGAAAATGAAAACAGCCAGTGTGAAGATGAAGGGCTGGGATAATTGTTGGATAATAAAACGTTTGTAATAATAATCGCAGGTGCCCATGGAAAGTGAGTGCATATGTTTGCACATGTGTGAGAACTGTGCGCTTTTTGGTTGTTGTGATTTTGAGCCTGTAAAGATCATTCTAGCAAGTGGGAAACTATACTTTTGTAGATACAATACTTGGCGACGAGAATGGCTGAACTTTCGCTTCCATTACCACCCCCTTTCTTACCTTTATCTGATGATCCTTCTGTGCCTTGGACTTTTTGATTTGAGTCTTTTCAAATTGATTTGATTGCACTTAGCTTAGACTCACTACCTGATGCATGCAACCATACCATCTTGCTCCATTGTCTGGGCACTGAAGGGCAGTGTGTTTTTCATACATTGGGCTCAAACAATTTATACAATGCAGCAGTTCCAAAACTCAGGAAACACTTTTCTGGAACACTAGGCATTCTTTTAGGGTGGTTTCATTTTCGGCAGAGCATTTGGTTTCAAAATGAGATGATAAGAGATCAGATAATAGAGTGCCCCTGTGAGGGAGAGATTATTATTGGAATCTGGTGAACTCACACTAAAGAAAGCGATAGAGATTGGATGCCAGTTTGAATCAGCAGTGCAGCTGACAGCTAATGCTTTATGAGAGCAGACGTTATAGTCCACTTTCGCTGATAACCATGCCGAGATAGTTACCACAGCCCTACAGCATGGAGAAACACCCACAATCTCAGGACAATATTGTGGGAATTGTGGATCTAACCACCATCAGCACAGGGACCCAAGTTGTTCAATATGAGAGCAGAGATGTAGAAAATGCAACAAATTAAACTATTTTCCAAGATTCTGTTGTTTGTCCTTGTTGTCTGCATCTGGACAGCCTTGACCTTCACATCCAACACCAGCATCCATTCATGCAGTGCAGTCTTGTTCTTCTAACTTCTGTAGTATATATACAGGATATGTGCATTCCTTTGCTTTTGGACATGGATGCTAAAGTGTCTCTGTTTAATTATGTTACATACAAGCAATTTTATTCTAGTTTACATTTGCAGAGGCCATCTATAGCTTTGACTGGTATAACAAGGAACGTAAGAAATGCAAAAAGGTTCAGGGACATCCACCCCATATACTAAAAACAGCAAAAGAAATATGTTTTTATAAAATGGAGTTCAAAACAGAACTGAGGTAATGAAGTTCATACAGAGACGTTTATATGGCTGAAAAAGAAAAGGAATGATAACAGTGGCTGGAAGTGGAAGTGATGTCTTCGGTAGGTGGGTTCTAAAGAGAAGGAAGTCATCAAGAAGGGATGGAAGTGACATCATCAGAGGGAGCTGTAGAATAAAGAATAAACACAACATAAAGGTTTGGGGTTGTCCGGCTCCGTATAATGTAAAGTTTACTTTTCAAGGTCAGAGATTTTCATACAGAAATACAACAGACAGCTTGTAATGGTGAATAGGGAAACATTTATGGAGTGGGACCGGAAATAACACAGAATGAATGCTGGGAAGGAACCGCGTGGTTGATGGGAATCATGACGTCATCTGAGGTAGACGGAGGGAAGGGAAAGAATGCGGAAGTGTCAACACGGGATTAGGGAGTCTGAGCACATTCATGGTGGTGCGGCTTCTTTCTTTCTGTATGAAAAATGGAGAGAAAGGCTAATGTCCCTCTTTTCCCTTTTGGAATTAGTTTTCGTGCTGCACCTCGGGTCTTTACGTGGCTCCCTATGCACGCGTGCATGACAAAGCGCTAGTGGTGATGTCATTGTTCGTTCTTCTGCTGGTCTGCCGAGGGCCGGAATCAGGAAGAATCAGATGAAAGTGCCGTCCCCTAAAGAAATAACATCATTTGGGCCCATCAACCTTCTCCCAAGCGCACATGTGTGACACTGGTTATGGGCACACTAAGACTGATGTTCTGGGAACTTTGCTGTTACATGTTCGTTATGGAACAAGGTCTCTTTCTAACTTTTGCTTTCATGTTACAAAGCACGGAGCAAATATTCTGGGTGTTGAACCTTTTACTCAAAATTGGACTTACTGTGCTTGACTATGATTGTGCATAAATCCTGCTGGTCAGTTGTACATGGGTGCAGAAATGGCCTGCTCTGTTTAATGGTCTAGAATGCCTGGCTGAGGTTGTGCACAATACCAGAATTAATCCATTCACACCTACTGTTATTAAGCCAGTGCAATATGGACCCCACTAGCACTGAGAGATGATGTCACCACGTAGTTTCTGGATAAAGGGATTACAGAACCAATCTGATTCTCCAATCTAGTAATTGCACGTAAAAAGTCAGGTGGGTTGCATCTCTGTACTGGCCTTTGTGCAGTTAACAGGGCTGTTGTCCGAGACAGATACCCACTACCAACAACTGGGGAGATTATATCTCAATTTTATAGTTCTACAGTCTTCACTAAACTGGACTTACAACAAGGTTACTTCACTGCATTCGTCACAGACTTTGGGGTGTTTTGTTATACCTATATGCCATTTGGGCTTTGGTAAGTGCCCAGCTGTTTTAAAATAAAAATAATGTCATCACTCTTGGCTGTGATGCCAGGTGTATGTGTACATATGGATGACATTGTAGTGCATAAGCCAACACTCTGTCCATATTGAATGACTACACACAATGCACAACCTCATTGTGCATCTTTGCAGCACCAGAAATTCATTTTGTTGAGTTCCACTTATCAGCTCAATAATAATAATAATAATAATAATAAATTTTATTTATATTGCACTTCATATTTTGGAAATCTCAAAGTGCTACAGAGTAAAAACAAAAAATAAAACAAGAAAATCTATGTATACTTTAACAAAATATCTTTCTAAAAAGATGAGTTTTTAGATTCCGTTTAAAAACATCAGTCGACTGTGGGGCTCTCAGGTAATCAGGGAGGGCGTTCCACAGTCTCGGCGCCACAAGGTATTAACCCTCTCCAATCCATTGTGGATGGTGTTTGGTGTTTTCCTGAACCCACTTCAGCTGCATAAGTTGCTTCATTTTTAGGCATGACACCCTTTTACTTACACTTGCTTCCACAATATTCACCTATCACAGCCCCACTCCACAAGCTCCTAAAAAAGGATGCACCCAGTGCTTCAACCTCTGCATGTGCTAAAACATTTAATTTCCTAAAGCAACAATTCTGGACTGCACCAGTTCTCTCTCATTTTAACAAAGAGGGTACTGCCATAGTTACTTGTGATGCCGCTGCTTTGGCCTTGAGAGAGTGGAAAAGCCAGTTGCATTTGCTTCCAGAGCACTGAGTCTGATCGAACAAAATACTCTGCTGGGGAACATGAAGCTTTGGCATGCATCTGGGCTTGTGAGCAATGGCATATTTATTTTTATGGCAGACCTTTTATTCTGAGGTCAGACCATCAAACTCTCACTTCCTTGCTGTCAACATCTAAAACAGGACACAAGGCCCTCCAGTTGCATAAGTGGTCTGATTGTCTACAACAATATCATTTCCAGCTGGAGTTTAAGACAGAATGGGAAAATTTAGTAAGTAACCTACTGTCATGTTTTACACTAATACTGTGGTCACGTTACAACCAAGCTACTGACACTGAAAATGACCTTATTCATTTGCTGCATGGGCTTCTCCAGGACATTTTATAACTTACAGAACTCCAGCAAGCTTCAGAAGTGGATACTCTTTTCAAATTTTTATACACATATTTATAGAGGGCTAGCCCAAATGTGTAGCTGATGAACTGATCACATTTGCTCATATGGAAGAGTAGCTGTCATGTTGGAATGACACACACATTGATCGGGGGTTTGGCAATGGCTTGTGAGGGTCACCTAGTGTCACACACATGTGTATAGGAGGCAGCAGAAGGTCTCACAAAGGGATAATTCTGTGCCAGACCAGTGGGTAGCAGAGTGCACTAATGCTTCCTCTTTTTCATCAGCAAGCCAACCATGGCAAATGTCACCTGGACTCAAGGATGCCACTTCTGGTTCTGGGGCCTGATGACATCACTTACAGTTCCTGCCCTGATGACACCACTTCCCCTGCCTGACTTTAAAACCGCCATTTTGCCTGTCTATACTCTACTGTGTCGGACTGAAGTCTATTAAGACTTGTAACAAATTTGAACCACAAACATCTGTTTTGGCAGCCTATCTCAAGTATACAGGTAGTTGCCCCCAAACCTTTCTCTATGTAGTGTGGACTCCTTTCACACAAGTAATTGTGAAAATGAAGCAGAGGTGCCAAGATTGGGCATGGTGGCCAAGCACTGACAATGATATAAAAGTCCTTTTTAATGATTGCTCTGCTTGTCTGGTTAGTGGAAAGACAGGGATACCTATACCTATACCACTTCAGCCCCATCAGTAGCCAGCCCACCCATTGGAGCACTTGCAGCTGGACATTTGTGGTGATCTTTACAGTGCTCCTCCCCAGCATTATTTTCTTGTGCTGATATATGATCTGCACTCTAAGTGGCCTGAAGTTGCTCCAATGAGCACAGTCACTTCAAAGGCTGTAATCAATGTAGTGGAGGATCAAACTTCCGAGTGTAATCACAACTGACAATGGGTCTCAGTTCATCTCAATAGAATTCATATCATTCCTAATGAATTGAACACCGTAAGACAGCTTATTATAACCCACAGGAAAATGGAGGGGTAGAGTGATTTAATTATTCCCTTAAAAATGGCATCCGGGCACATCTTGCTCAAGGTTGCAATTTTTATACTGTCTTCAACCAAACGCTACTTCACTACTGGGCAAGTCAACACTAAACCAATGGGAAATCACCAGCTAAGTTAATGATTAATCAGGAATCTCCACTTCCTCTAGATCATCTTTGCCCAATGGATTTAAACCATTCTGCACCCTCAGCAAATGCCAAATTCAGACAAAGGCAAAAGAAAATGAAATGGCATTTTGGTCAGTGCTATAGAGTGACGTTGTCTAATAACAGTGCCAGTGACTGGGTGAGAGTTACTACTGTTTACTGTTTACTATTAGACTGTTACTAAATTCTTTAGCTTTAATGTTTCGAATTTAACAACACATTAATTCCCTATGCTCTGTGACTACTACTATTTAAAAAAAAACGTTCACCCATTTGCATACTAAGTGATGCCTCATAATGAATGCATGTGCAACTTGTTGACAGATATGGAACAAGCTTAGTGATGATGGGCATGAAGTCTAAGCTATATAACCATATCTTATAAAAAAAAAAATAAGTGGCAAACTTGTCTGTCTTGAAATGTTTATAGAACTCCAAGGTTTTATACTTTTATTTGGTGTCTTTCACCTCAAATAATTTTTCAGCCACAGGCTGAAACCAAAATAAATCCCAAATATTTATTAGTTGGTGAATTTTGTGTCTGTCTCAGTTCATCAGCTGTTTCTTTCTACTCAAGTAAGTTCTTGCACTCATAAGATTCATTAAGGTATCTGAGGTACCAGAGTTCAATCTCACATTTCTTCTTAATTAGGGCACACATTGACCCCACTTTGATATCAGCATTGAAGTACATGTTGACTATTTCTAATCAGTCTACAGCCTGTTGTGAAGTAAATGAACAACACTAAAGATATGGGTATGCCACTTGTAGCATTGATAAGCCCAATTCAACACCAGTTCAATATACATTTTTGTATTTAAGCACATTTTTTTGTGGACATGGGTCAAATCCAACTGACCCTATTCATATACTGTACCCTACGAGACTAAAAAAGCTGTTTTTACTACTTTCCACTAACATTACACATCTGGAAATCTGTAAAACTGAAGATACTTCTTGACTTGGTAAATCAATAAGAAAGCAATAAAAGCTTGATACATCTTTTAATTTGAATGTTAGCAGGAAAGAGTAAGACAATTCATTAGAGCACAGCATGGTGCAATGTGTTTCTTCCTTAGTTCTGTCACATCACAAGAAAGATGACTGCTTTTTATACCTTTGACAAATTCTTCAGGTGATTCTTGACAGATTTTGGTGACTTCAATGAAGCAGCATGATTTTGAAATGATTTTTATTTGTAAGTGAGATGACATATGATATACACACTCCAAAAATAAGATCGCTTCTGAAAATCTGTCACTTAAGTGTTTTGTGTCCAGGAATATGTCAGACTTGAGAGTTTGGTGTGAAGGTGGACTTTATGCTAGTGAATACTGGAGAGGGGCTTATTCAGTGATGGCATTGGGTCATATTGTTATGATTTGTGGCAGAAAAACAGCAAACTTTGAATGTGTGATTAGGAAATGGAAAATCACTCAAAGAAAGAAACAAACAAACAGCCAGGGTTCAAAAATCAAAGAAAGCACAATATTTGCACTGCCAAATTCCCAAGTTCTTTTAACTGTAAAATTCTATGCAGGAAACGTGAATGACATTTTTCTTTGTTCACTTACACTCAGGTGTGAATTGCTACTTCTCTACATTGGCTTGCACTTGAGCGCATCTGCATATTCTTTCTATCTCATAAATTTTAATCTAGCCGTCATTATTGAGGTTATTAAATGTTGGTACCTAAATCTGAGTGGCTGTCTCTTATCTCTCTCCTTAACACTACTAAACAATAATCACCGAAAAAAAATATCACTTATAATCACTTTTATTGTTTCACCACATATAATGATGATTGTAAGGAAATCTGAAGAACTTTCAGCACTCCTTCTATTTAAATTAGACTAATAATAATGTAGCCGCAGATGTATAAGGCGAAGTCAGGCATGGGTAAGACGCGTGTCAAAGAAATCTGACAGTCCAAAAGTTCGTTTTAAAATATTTAGTGAAAGTTAAAGCAAATAATCCACTCAGGAATAAAAAGAAATATAGTTACACACATACAGTAGAATAAAGGCAAAAAAAAGGAAAAAATGTATCTTCTGTAAACTTAGTTTTTCTTAAGAAGCTTTGGTTATTTCTCTACTTAAAGGTTCTTAATTTCTTCTTCTGTATGCCTTAAACATACGGTTCAACACCTAAATCTTTTTTTTTAAGAGTTACTTCACACTCAAAAGGCCCTTAGGCCATCGGCACATAGACATGCGCCCAGGCATGGTCACGTGCGCAAGCACGAACGTGAGCACAAACAAGAACACGGTTAAAAAACCATATGACTCTGTACCTTACACAAGGCAAGGCTAGACACTAACTGGAGAACTGTTTGCTGAAAACTGTTAGAAAATGACAGGAAAATACCAGCTCAATTCAATTCACGGGGGTTATAGGAACCTCCCATATTTTATGCATTATCATCTAGTAAATATTCATACATTTTATAGAACTAGGAAAATGGCTCTTACAAATAATATAAAACATTAACTGAAATTGCAGCACAATTTTTTAACTGAAATTTGACTAGCATAGGTTATTAAAGTGTCATTAAATTAAAAATAAATTTTAAAACTAAATAATTTAGTAATAGTCTAACAGTAAACAGTAGTTTAAAAATTAAAAAAAAATGATATTTAAAATATCTTTATATTCATGTATGGCTCACAGATGACACTTTAGATTTCATAAGTTTGAAATTCACATTTATATTCCGAACTAGTGTGTTGCATAAAACAACATGTGGAGATGAATGTGCAACATATATAAATGAATACACTGAATATGTAGACATAACTGTAACTTGAATTTGGACAACTGAACTCAATACAGACTTTATATATGTTTATAACCATATTCTTGTATTAATTTTCATACTACATTTCAGCATGCAAGCAAATTTGTCATTTTCTCCATCTCCATCACTCAGAAAACTTTAGATTTTGTTGGTATTTATTTATTGTTGCCAGTTTTTGCACGTGGCAAAGCATGTATTATTCAATCTAGCACATCCACAAAGGCAAAGATTAGGTAAAAGTTCTTGATAAAGAAAATCAAGCAAAAGTAATTCCCAATAAAGGAAGAGTGTTTACTCAAAATATTGTATTTTCTGCTTAAATTTGTTATTTAGTTCAATAAATAGTTACATACAGTAAGTGTCTAAATATAAATATATGTATATATAATATACTAGCAAAATACCCGCGCTTTGCAGCGGAGAAGTAGTGTGTTAAAGAAGTTATGAAAAAGAAAAGGAAACATTTTAAAAATAACGTAACATGATTGTCAATGTAATTGTTTTGTCACTGTTATAAGTGTTGCTGTCATATATATATATATATATACACACACACACACACACACACACACAGACACACATACATATAAACATATATACATATACATATATACATATATATACATATCTACATATAGACATATCTACATATACACACATATATATATATATACATATACACATCTACATATATATACATATATATACATATCAGCATATATATATACACATACATATACACACATACATACACACATATATATACACACAGACACATATATACATATATATACAGATCTACATATACATATATACATACATACATACATACACATATATATATACTTACCTACATACATATATATATATATATATATATATATATATATATATATATATACTGTATATAGCAAAATTCCAGCGCTTTGCAGCGACGAAGTACTGCTTTTACATTTTTATTAAGAAGAAAAGAAAACCTTTTTAAACTGAGGGAAAATATACCAATAACTATCTGTTAATGATCGCTTTGTATACCACGTTGTCAGTTCAGCACTCCGGTTGTAATATGACCAAGCTCTGCGAGCTTACTCTTGAGAATGCAACGTATAGTTGTCCAGGAGAAAAGCAATGTTGCCTCAAATCAATGGCAACCTTTTGTAGGGTCTGTTCCTGAGACTTATTAATTGTCATCGCGAAGCAGAGCCTTACTGGAAATTGGAGGCATTTGAATTGAAATGGGAGAACAAAGGGTATAACGGTGATGCGAGGAATATATTCAGAGTGTGGCGCTCTGCTGTTTTTTTGTGTAGCTGCCTTGACACAGCTTCTCCGCTGCTTTATAAATGAACGCCATATAAGGCCGTCCTTTCTCCTTGGTTCGCGGTTCTGTACTGTTTTATTGATCGTTTATTACGATTGTTATAGTTATTGTGTAGCTATTTGAGACTTATTTTACTGTTCAGCTACCTATTTCCTTCTACGCTATTTTTTGTTCGTTTATTACGTTTATAGATATTTATTGATTCCCTTCTTTAGCTGACTGCCTGCTCATATAAGGCGCTCTGCTAGTTTTTTGTGAAGCAGCCTTTACACAGCTTCTCCGCTGTTTTATAAACGAATGACATATAAGGCCATCCTTTTTCCTTGCTTCGCCAAGGAAACTGCCTTTTTATTTAATCCATGGGTTTTTCGCTGTTTTATTGTTCACTAGCAAAATACCCGCGCTTCGCAGCGGTGAAGTACTGCATTAAAATTTTTATTAAGAAGAAAAGTAAACCTTTTTAACTGAGGGAAAATATGGCAATAATTATTTGTTAAGGATCTCTTTGTATACCATGTTGTCACTTCAGCTCTCCGGTTGTAATATGACCAAGCTGTGCGCTGAGCTTATTCTTAATGATGCAACATACAGTTGGCCATGTGAACAGTAATCTTGTCTCAAATCTCACAGCTTAGATTGCTGCTGTCATAATCGGTTTGAGTTTCATGGTTTGTTTCAATTACGACAGTATTTGCAGGATTTGTTGTGTTGAAGTGACATTTGGTATCTGTCAAGCGTTGTGAGCACACAACCGGTTTCATCGATAAAATCACATCCAGGTTTTGAGAGTTTAAACATTCATAAACATCAAAGTGTCCACTACTGAAATCGTCACCTGTGAATCTAAGATGTTTAAGAGGCATTGGCAGTTGTCGAAAGGTGAAAAATATTTGGCCATTTCGGTACACTTGAAAGCAACAACCGAACAATTCAGTGGCAGGCATCAACTCAGATGCAAAACCATAGGTGAAGAGCTAAAGCATTTTACTCTTATAGTGCTCCTGTGTAGTATAATTATCTCCTGTACCGTCATCAGTCCACATCGTAAACCTGTCCCAGTCATTCAATACATAAGACATAATGTTCCTCGGGATATCAAGAGTGAGCCTGATATGGCCGTGCAATATGATCATCTCGATAGACATGGTAATGGGGGTTGGAATGATAAAGGAAATGGGTACCTGAGCAATGTAAAGTAAGTGTAAAATACCTACACAATAACTATAATTGTAATAAACAAACAATAAAACAGCGGAGAAGCCGTGGATTAAACAAAAGGCTGTAGTTATCAGTAGGAGATGTGAATCCCATTGCGAAGCAAGGAAGGGAATGTAGAGACGGGCGGCGGACGGTCTTATATAGGCAGGCAGCCAACAACGTGGGAGGCGTTGGGATGGGGGAACCAATGCCGCCTCACACGGCGACCGAGCTGCAGGCTATGGACATATATATGTACGTAAGTAGGATTCAGTTAGCGTTGGGAACCCGTGTACCAAATTTCTTGAAGATGGGCCCATAAGTAACAAAGACTGTTGAAAAGTTCAATATGGCAGCCAACAGTGACATCATAACACCGAAATAAGTACGTACATTGGTTTCGGTTAGCTCAGGGAAACCGCCTACCAAATTTCGAGAAGATGGGGCCATAAATAACATAATAATAATAATAATAAGTACAGACATCGGTTTCTGTTAAAAGTTCAATATGGCGGCCGACAGTGGCATCATACCACCGAAATAAGTACCAAATTTCAGCCTTCTACCTACACGGGAAGTTTGAGAATTAGTGATGTTGGAAAGTTCAATATGGCGGCTGACAGTGGTGGCATACCACCGAAATAAGTATGTACATTGGTTTCGGTTAGTGCAGGGAAGCCGCCTACCAAATTTCGTGAAGATGGGGCCATGAATAAGAAAGTTCAATATGGCGGACGTTGTTGACCGTTATGACCATTACGCGTGGAATTTCAAAATGAAACCTGCTTAACTTTTGTAAGTAAGCTGTAAGGAAAGGGCCTGACAAATTTCAGCCTTCTACCTACACAGGAAGTTGGAGAATTAGTGACGTTTGGAAAATTCAATATGGCGGCCGACAGTGGCGTCATACCACCGAAATAAGTATGTACATCGGTTTTGGTTAGCGCAGGGAAGCCACCTACCAAATTTCGTGAAGATGGGGTCAGCCTTCTACCTACACGGGAAGTTTGAAAATTGGTGATGTTGGAAAGTTCAATATGGCGGTCGACAGTGGCGTCATACCATCGAAATAAGTAAGTACAGCAGTTTCAGTTAGTGCAGGGAAGCCGCCTACCAAATTTCGTGAAGATGGGGCCATAAATAAGAAAGTTCAACATGGCGGACGTTGTTGACCATTATCGACCGTTATGACCGTTACGTGTAGAATTTCGAAATGAAACCTGCTTAACTTTTGTAAGTATGCTGTAAGGAATAAGCCTGCCAAATTTCAGCTTTCTACCTACATGGGAAGTTGGAGAATTAGTGATGAGTGAGTGAGTGAGGGCTTTGCCTTTTATTATTATAGATTTATTACGATTGTTATAGTTCTCTTTGTATAGCACGCTGTTAGTTCAGCACTCTGGTTGTAATATGATGAAGCTGTGCGAGCTCACTCTTGAGAATGCAACGTATAGTTGTCCAGGAGAAAATCAATCTTGCCTGAAATCAATGGCAACCTTTTGTAGGGTCTGTCCCTGAGACTTATTACTTGTCATCACGAAGCAGAGCCTTACTGAAAATTGGAGGAATTTGAATTGAAATGGGAGATCAGAGGGTATAATGGTGATGCGAGGAATACATTGACTGTGGAGAAACTCTAGAGACAGCGTGTGTATTAACTTGTGGATTTTTCTGTGAGTATTTGGTGGCAGAGTGACTAAGTTGCTTCTACAAGACCGCGTTAGCTGTGGAGCTCCGCTCAGAGCATAATCTTTTCCTACCTTGTCAATTGTGTAATGCGTTTTTTGAACAGGTTTGATGCATGGAAGTGCTCACTCGTACTGCATTCAGTCAGTTCACGTGAGCTGCTCTCTTGTGTGATGTTGCGATGTCCACGGCTTTACTTAATGTTAGCTAAGACCCGGCACTTAAAAGTTTCTCGCTACAGCAATTTTAACTCCATTACAAAGTGATACAAAGTTTTGTTTATACCTCGTGTCTTCTCATTAAACTTGTATCTCACGAACAAAGTATTTGTCGAAGGTATGACAAACGGCAGTGGGAGCGTGTCTATAAACTTAATTTAAACTTATGGTTAACACCGTGCGTGTTTCTGCATTAGCTACACTTATGAATATGCTTGTATGCGTTTTGTCTTCAGCGCTCTTTGGAGCTCTTCCTTGTTTTCTATGTACTGTGTTCACAGTCAGTTCATGTGATTACGTGGGAGGCGTGATGATGTGACACGCAACTCCGCCCCCCACGGCCATCGAGCTGCAGTCCATTACAGTATATGGGTAAAAATAGGTTCCAGTTATGACCATTATGCGTAGAATTTCGAAATGAAACCTGCCTAACTTTTGTAAGTAAGCTGTAAGGAATAAGCCTGCCAAATTTCAGCCTTCTACCTACACGGGAAGTTGGAGAATATAGATATACAATATATATAAAACTAGCATTTCAGCTTACAAGTTACATTACATGTATATGTAGAAGCATGTAAGCATACCAGTTATTTATCCATTTTCTCATTATTCATTTGCACTTACTGCCATAAGCATTGTACACCCATTTAATAGTACAGCCTTCCTTGCAAGGACGACAGGATGGGCTCTTATGGCTACCGAATTACTGCATTAATTTCCCTACTACTTTTCAGACAGCAAGCAAGTGTATCATTTCTTCTAACTTCATCACTCAGCCAACATTTGATATTTTCTGGTATTTATGGACCATCACTGTTTTTTACACTGGCGACTACACTGTGATTGGTGCCCATTGTTGTGTAAATTCCATTAAGGGTATGGGAAAGTGAGGCACAAATTAATGGTAGTAATTAAATAGTGCAAGGAAAGCCAGCACCTTTATTTATAAGTTTCATATATTGCCAGTTTTGTATGTGCAATTTTGGACATTGCTCATTCCTATCATATCACCAAGACAAATTGGTTTGAACAATTTCAAGTAACCTTTTTTGGGGAATATTTTTTGTCCAGCTGTTTTCAGAATAGCCAGATAGTGGCACAGCTCTTTTTCTTAGGTGCTGGAATGGAAGAGGATATTATAGAGGTAAACAGCACTAAAGACATAGTAGATCTGATGCAGTATGTTTGCTTGATGCTGGCGAATCACCAGAGCTATGTAGCCCAGATGGATAAATGCATTGCTGCCAGTTTATTTGCAGCTGTTGTCAGGCCTATAGCCTTTTGTCATGCCTATTATACTTTCCAGGGATAGAACAGCGACAGCCACTAGAGAAAGGAGTAAAACCATGAAGTCAGATCGATCTGCAAAACCATCCAGTGACCACATCCTTTAGCAATGGGTCACCATGTCAAAAAAATATCTCAACAAATTGACAGTGCCCATTAAAAATAAAATGGCATTTCAGAATTTACAAAACTTTATTAAAACTTAACTATGTTAAACTTAATTATGTAAAAAACAAATAAAATATTTTAATTGATTATGTTTCAAAATTCACAAAAAAGCTCCGCACCCTGAGAAAAAGTTCTAGCAAACAACATTTTTAAAAAATTTGCCATGATAAGGCATTGGTCCAAATCTCTATAAGACCATCAGTTCTTGGGACAAAGTAAGCATTAAATCAAAAAACCTGGTTGAGTTCTGCTAAGCCACTGGGTATGGCCATAATGGGACTGCACAGAAGGCTGCCTCTTTTCTCAATAATAGCAAAACTGAGCTTCTTTTTAATTTCCACTCTGACTTCTGCCCATTTCACCTTTGCTCTATAACTTTGGGTCTGTGATGATATTGTGTGAAATCAAGTAAGTCAAACCTGGTTGGAAATTTTCAGTATCAGTCATCTGTCCTAAGACTTTTAGCAACTGGCTCTTTTGATTACTGGAGAGATGTTTCCTAAAATGTAACAAGTCCAAAAATGGGCTCAGAAATATATCCCAAGCTTCATAGACTTTATTAGGTTTAGGAGATATTTCTGCTCTATTTTTTGTCTGATGGGCTGTTGTGTCATATAATTGATCATATTCTTTTATTTTCTAAGGACCCTGGAAATGTGCTTGTATTTTTAATGTGAGGTGGGTATGAGTAGCATCATTCTATCCACAAGTTCAAATTTGCATAATATTGTATTTCAGTCATAAAGTACAACTGAGTCTGCTGTGCATTTTCCATATGCTTACATACTAAGGGGTGAAATGTTTCAAAATAATCATGCAATGAGGTGACATATTCAAAAACATTGAATGTTTATCTGCACCTTCCATCCTTCCTTAACTAAGTTAAGGGTGTCTCAGAGATGTTCCCATGTACAAGTCAAAAGGCAAAAACCTAGTGGATGCTTGACGCACCAAAGAATTTTCAAACAAAATGAAGGAGATACCAATCCTTTTCATCCATTTGCATTACATTCCTCTTCATCTATTAAAGGATTTGATTAAATTTTTCAAACAACCTGTCAGTTTGTGGATATGTTTGATACACAGAAGCTTAGCAGTCTATTTCAATGTTTAAGAATTAAAAGGGGCCCCATGATCTGTAAGGATCTCTTTTGTGGTGCCAACCTGTGCAAACAACCACATTCACTCAGGGTGATACATTTAGAATTGGTTATTAGAATCAGAATGAATTTGAGGTAAAGAGTTGCATAATAACCAACTAGTATATCTTTCTGTCGTCAAGGTGACATTTAGAATGATTGTACTATATCAATGCCAATGCCCTTGAAAAGAATACCGGTTAACATCAAGGGAACAAGAGGAGCATTCTGGTATCTGGGTATCTGATGATGCTGGCATTCTGAGCAGGAGCAATAGAAGTACCTCTTCAGGCCAGCGGAAGCACAATTTTATTCTTTCTACCACTTGATCATTTCCTGATAATATATGGGCATGAGCCAGCTTGCATATCACTCCACGGTATGGGCAGGGGACTAAAAGAAGCTGGAGTTGTCACCCAGGTGATGAACTCCCCAGTACAATAAATCATGTGTAAAAGCTAGCCTGGCCACAGACAGACACGACAACGCAGTGTCCACAACACACACGTTTATTCATATAAATATTTATAAATAACTATTATTTACAGTACACAGTCCTTGGCTCCTAACCCTAACCCTGTCCTGCAAGCTCAGTCCTTCTTCCACCTGACTCTGGCTCTCTGACTGACTATTACCCTGTCCCAGATGTGTCCCAGGTGCCTGGTGATGAACCTGTGGCGGAATTGCTGCCCTTGCACCTAGAAGCACTCCAGGCATAAACCATCCCTGATCTGTCAGCACTTCCTGGTGTCCCGGAAGTGCTGTCCCCCAGGGATCAAGGACCGGCTGGGTACCCAGGGAAAAGAAGTGCCGCTCTCCCGGTTCCTCCTTTCTCCAGGCATCCCGGCGGGGCAGGGTTCCTGGCTGTCTATCACACATGAAGTGGAAGCCTTGTGGAATGGTTTCCACGGTTGACTGTCCATTAATGGAAACAACAGCATTATCATTCCACTGTTTTCTTTTAAGAAGTTATGGTAATTTGTTACTCTGCAACACCAGATCGCATAGGTACCTACTGCAATAAGTAGCTTCGATGTCTGCCTTCTTGGAGGAAACATGGACTTTTTCACGGTGCCTCAGGGTGGTAATTGTGGATGCTGTGACAACCATGTTGAACTCAGTTAGCATGCTTTTCGAAGTATGCCCTGCTAAATAGCTTATCTTATACAGAGTGTTAGAATTTTTAACCTGTCCTGTTATACATATTTTGGGTTCAAACTTAGTTACAGAAGGAACAGTCGAGGAATAGTCCTACTGGAATATTCTTTACATTGATTTCCAGGATACTTGTGCTCCACAATCATATCTGTTTTTGGGAGATATATTTTAACTTTTAGTCTTGTCTTATGCTCCTTTAACTGTGGCATGATGAACCTGACTGCATGAAATGTCTGAAAATGTTAAACATTAGCTACCTTTTTTTGAAACTGCTTTGGGTTGGCCCAGCACTGCTTTTAATATATATTCTTCAGAAATACCTTAAATTAATTTAAAATAAAGATGTAACTTCACTTAGTACTGTGCTTTATCTTTAGCCAACCCTAAGACATCCACAAAATTTACCTTAGCAAATCCTCATCTTAAACATGCATACCTGAAATTCATGAACTCTCACGGCTTTGCATTTTATGATTTGTTCATTACATTCGCTTCTACTCTGTGTATATCTGCTTCAGATACCACAGAAGTTCTCTCTCATTAAGCTTCAGCTTTACCATAAGAGATGCCTCTTCAGGATTTATTTCAGGTTATGCAAATTAAACATGGCTTCATCATCATCCTTTTTATCTTTTTAGCCACTCAAAAGATATATTCTGTGCATTTTTATAACTTCATTTTCAATTCTTCCTATTTTAAATTCATAGCATCTAGTAAAAATGTTTCTGACTCAAATTCTTTCAGCATGTATTCTTTTTGCACATTGCAAATACCTTTAATTCATAATGATGCACTCTGACCATTGTCAAGGTCATTTTCACCTCTGAGGCATTCTTTCAATTGCGCCAGACTGTGATCAGACTTACTCCAAGTTCTGGGCCAGCAGTAGCCTCTGCTATATGCATAAAAATGCTTCAAATCTCCCTTTACAGTTTTAACTGCTATAGATGGCTTCCTTGCCGTTTCATGTCAATTCTACCTGTTCGAACAATTTAATCCTAAAGTGATTGTCTTTTACACCATTAAAATTCTGTCTCTCAGCATTTCTTTCATTGTTGCTGAACTGCAGCAATCTCATAAAAAAGCCAAAAACTCACAAACTGTTTCAAGTAGCTTCTCTAGAGTCAAACTTCATATGAAGCACTATTTCTGTTGGCTTACAGTTGCAATATTCCTTTGAAACAGTAAACAATTCTGCAAATGTTTACATCCTGGCCTCTCAGCATTGACCAATCTTCGTATTAAGCTGTGTGCCTGGCTTCCAAGTTCACTGTTGACCTTTGTTATTTCATGTGTCATGAAATAAAGGTTTAAAATCTTACAATAGTCTTCCCAGTCTCTAAATCATTTGTTCTTTCTTTTTGCAAGTAACCTCGCCTATCACTTTTACCATAGTATAATTAAGAAGTTCATTTTAGTTTCATTTCAAATATTATGCTTTTAGTTTCCATCATTATTTCTATAAATGGGTGTAAAAGTGAAGGAGGTGCGACAACAAGCAAGCAAACAAGCCATTGTTTTATACAGCTTCTAGCTTTTCAAAACACTTTACGGCAGAGAAACACATAGTTGGTTATTAGAACTAATATTACAGTCTTAAATGATAAAGACCAGCATTGTGAGACACTCCACATATTTTCCAGTGACTTTCAGTCACAAGCTAAGTTTACAGGAAAAGGACAGTCATGGTGCACTCCGATGACTCGCAGTCACGTAGTTTGACGTCTCTACTGATTTGGAAAGAACAATTTGTGACTCAAATCAAACAGGTTTAATAATGTCTTTAGTTTTTGTAGTAGGCTTGTGTGAACTGAACCGCCAATTTATCGTGGTGGAGGGGTTTGCGTGTCCCAATGAAACTAGGAGCTCTGTTGTCCAGGCCTTTATACCCCTTTTAGGATCACCCAAGGCAAACTGGTCCTAGGTGAGGAATGAAACAAAGAGCGGTTCAACCAAACCCCCTATGAAGAACAAAAACCTTGGACGACGTTTTCCCTCACACGGACGCAGGTCACCGTGAGCCCCCCTCTGGAGCCAAGTTTGGAGTTGGGGCTCGATGGCGAGTGCCCCATGGGGCTCAGACATGCACAGCCCGAAGAGGCAATGTGGGTCCCCCTTCCCATGGGCTCACCACCTGTAGGAGGGGCCAAGGAGGTCGGGTGCAGTGTGAGTTGGGTGATGGTCCGATCCTTGGCTACAGAAGCTGGCTCTTGGGATGTGAAATGTCACCTCTCTGAAGGAGAAAGAGCCTGAGCTAGTGCGCGAGGTTGAGAGGTTCCAGCTAGATATAGTTGGGCTCAACTCAACACACAGGATGGACTCTGGAACCAATCTCCTTAAGAGGGGCTGGACTCTCTACCACTCTGGAGTTGCCCCCGGTGAGAGGCGTCAAACGGGTGTGGGCATACTTATTGCCCCCCAACTTGGAGCCTGTTCATTGGGGTTTACCCCAGTGGATGAGAGGGTGGCTCCCTCCGCCTTCGGGTGGGGGGACTGGTCCTAATTGTGTTTGTGCGTATGTGGCGAACAGCAGTTTGGAGTACCCACCCTTTTGGAGTCCCTGGAGGGGGTGCTAGAGGTCATACCTTCTGGGGACTCCCTCGTACTGCTAGGAGACTTCAATGCTCATGTGGGCAATGACAGTGAAAACTGGAAGGGTGTGATTGGGAGGAATAGCCCACCTGATCTGAGCCCGAGCTGTATTTTGTTATTGGACTTCTGTGCTCGTCATGGATTGTCCATAACGAACACCATGTTCAAGCATAGGGGTGTTCATGTGTGCACTTGGCACCAGGACACTCTAGGCCTCAGTTCAATGATCGACTTTGTGGTCATATCATCGGACTTGCGGATACATGTCTTGAACACTCGGGTGAAGAGAGGGGCAGAGCTGTCAACTGATCACCACCTGATGGTGAGTAGGTTTCGATGGTGGGGAAGGATGCTGGTCAGGCCTGGTAGGCCCAAACATGTGAAGGTCTGCTGGGAATGTCTGGCAGAGTCCCCTGTCAGAAGTAGCTTCAACTCACACCTCCAGCAGGACTTCGACCACGTCCCTAGAGAGGTGGGGGACATCGAGTGGACCATGTTCCGTGCCTCTATTATTGAGGTGGCTGACTGGAGCTGTGGCCGTAAGGTGGTCAGTATCTGTCGTGGCGGCAATCCCCGAACCCGTTGGTGGACACCGGCGGTGAGGGATGCCGTCAAGCTGAAGAAGGAGTCCTACCAGACCCTTTTGTCCTGTGGGACTCTACAGGCAGCTAATAGGTACTGGCAGGCCAAGCGGAATGCGGCTTCGGTGGTCGCTAAGGCAAAGACTCGGGCATGGAAGGAGTTTGGGTAGGCCATGGAAAACGACTTTCAGATGGCTTTGAGGAGATTCTGGTCCACTCTCCGGCGTCTCAGGAGGGGTAAGTAGTGCAGTATTAACACTGTATATGGTGGGGATGGTGCGCTGCTGACCTCGACTCAGAACGTTGTGGGTTGGTGGGGGGAGTACTTCGAAGACCTCCTTAATCCCACTAACATGCCTTCCTATGAGGAAGCAGAGCCTGGTGACTCGAAGGTGGGCTCCCCCATCTCTAGGACTGAGGTCACCGAAGTGGTCAAACAACTCCTTGGTGGCAGGGCCCCGGAGGTGCATGAGATATGTCTGGAGTTCCTCAAGGCTCTGGATGTTGTAGGACTGTCTTGGTTGACACGTCTCTGCAACATCGCATGGACATCGGGGACAGTGCCTCTGGATTGGCAGACCAGGGTGGTGGTCCCCCTCTTTAAGAAGGGGGATCGGAGAGTGTGTTCCAACTACAGAGGGGTCACACTCCTCAGCCTCCCTGGAAAAGTCTATTCTGGGGTTCTGGAGAGGAAGGTCCGTCAGATAGTCGAATCTCGGATTCAGGAGAAACAGTGTGGTTTTCATCCTGGTCGTGGAACAGTGGCCCAGCTCTACACCCTTAGCAGGGTCCTGCAGGGTGCATGGGAGTTTGCTCAGCCAATCTACATGTGTTTTGTTGACTTGGAAAAGGCATTCGACCGTGCACCTCAGGGAATCCTGTGGGGGGTGCTCCGGGAGTATGGGCTACCGGGCCCCATGATAAGGGCTGTTCGGTCCCTGTACAACCGGTGTCAGAGCTTGGTCTGCATTGCCGGCAGTAAGTCAAACCCATTTCCAGTGAAAGTTGGACTCTGCCAGGGCTGCCCATTGTCACCGACTCTGTTCCTAACTTTTATGGACAGAGTTTCTAGGCGCAGCCAGGGTGTTGAGAAGGTCCGGTTTGGTAGACTCAGGATTGGGTCACTGCTTTTTGCAGATGATGTTGTCCCTTTTTGTTTCATCAGGCCATGATCTTCAGCTCTCTCTGAATCGGTTCGCAGCTGAGTGTGAAGAGGCTAGGATGGGAATCAGCACCTCCAAATCTGAGACCATGGTCCTCAGCCAGAAAAGGGTGAAGTGCCCTCTCAGGGTTGGGAACGAGATCCTGCCCCAAGTGGAGGAGTTCAAGTATCTTGGGGTCTTGTTCACGACTGAGGGAAGAATGGAGTGTGAGATTGACAGGCGGATCGGTGCGCTGTCCGCAGTGATGTGGGCTCTGCATCGGTCTGTTGTCGATCTACGTTCCTACCCTCACCTATGGTCATAAACTATGGGTAGTGACTGAAAGAACGAGATCACGAATACAAGCGGATGAAATGTGTTTCCTTTGCAGGGTGTCTGGGCTTTCCCTTAAAGATAGGGTGAGAAGCTCACCCATCCGGGAGGGGCTCAGAGTAGAGCCGCTGCTCCTCCGCATCGAGAGGAGTCAGATGAGGTGGCTTGGGCATCTGATCAGGATGTCTCCTGGATGCCTTCCTGGTTAGGTGTTCCAGGCACGTCCAACCGGGAGGAGGCCCCGGGGAACATGCTGGAGGGACTATGTCTTCTGGCTGGCTTGGGAACGCCTTGGGTTTCCCCTGGAAGAGCTAGAAGAAGTGGCCGGGGAGAGGGAAGTCTGGGCATCCCTGCTCAAGCTGCTGCCCCCGCGACCCGACCTTGGATAAGCGAGGATGGATGGATGGATGGCTTGTGTGTGTGCAAGACCTGAGAAGCAGAGTTATCACCCAGAATACAATACGTAAATGCAGCCACAAGGAATAAGAAATGTGGGTGTTTTGGACCTTGCAAGCAGAAGAGAAACTTCTCTGTCCAATGTCTTGTGTTTGTCATACCATCACAGAATAGAAAAAGGGAAAAAAAGAGGGTGAAGTTGCAGCTGAACTCACCATACCTTGAAAGTATTCACTATGGCCAGGTTGCTGTCAGGCAGCATGTTAATAGGCAGTGAACATGTGGCAAACTTGTGATACATTGGAAATTTTAAACTGTACTTGAAATTGTTACAATTGCTAATCATGTAATTTGACTTTCTCAAGGCAACGTAATTCAGAAATTGCACTTGTCTTGCACAAGTCTGACTCCCTCATGTTATAAGCAGTAGGCTTTAGCTATTAGACCATACATACAAAAATGCCTTTTAATAAACACTTTGAATATTTGCAAATACAATTTTCTTTGACCTCTGTATTAATGCATTACCGTGGCTGAACACACTTTACATTTCAAACTCTCCTGACAGATCACTGAATTTCAGACAAATCTTTTCACACTTATGAGAAGCGCCTAAAACACTGCTTTAACCAGGTGTACTGCAGTCTACAATAGGTTTATCTGTCTTAACCACCCATCCATTTATCCATCCATCCACTCATCCATTATCCGAACATTCTGTATGAATTCCGTTCCTAATGGAAAACAAGTTTAACTGTGATATGTAGTTCTAAAAGAAAGCAATCGGGTTGTAACTAATACAATTTTTATGCAATAAACAACAAAATGCTTACAGCCTTACTTAGACGATGTGGCACAGTCTAGACTGAAAATTACAAACATTATCAAGTGTCTTTCATGTCTGCCATCTTTTAAGACAAAACAGCCTTTTAGATGGATGGGTGACTAGAGGGAAAAATGGCAGCCTTTACCTGACTGGTAACACTAACAAGATATAACCCAGTTGCCTCCTTGACTGTAGATGATTGGCTGCACATGTAGGATAGAAATATGCCAATAAGGTTATGGATTAGTTGGTTGTACAGAGAACAAAATAACAGAGCAGCTTCTGCTTAGGTTTATTGTCAACAAGTGCACAGATAAATTGGCTAGCTAGAAAGATAATGGATGTTCATTGCCTTTCTGGACAAGCAGAGACAACATAACAGCAATATGTGGTGTGTCTGGCTAGAGGGACATTGTATAGCCACCATCTTGATGGAGATCCAGGAAAAAAAACATCAAATATGGTGACATGGCCATCTTAACAGAGACAAGACAATCAGCGTTTAATGAGAGAAAGCAATGCTTTCAGGACAGGAATAAGACAACTGGACATGAGATATTCAGCTGATATTTTCCATGAGGAGATCAACTGGACTGAAATAAGACAGATATATCTCAAAATGAGATAGACAACAAGCAACAACAAAATTCTTGGATAGGTATTAAGTCAAAGTCAAAGTGAACTTTATTGTCATCTCAACCATATTCAAGTATACAGATAGAAGAAATTGCGAAGCTCAGGGTCCGCAGTGTAACAACATGATGTGCAAATAATAAATTAAAAATAGAATTAAAATTTAAAAATTTAAAAATTAAAACACAAACAAGACAAGACATTGTGCAAAGATAGGACATAGAAGTAGCAGCAATATTGAAGTGTAAGATATGTAATATAATAAATAAATAAATAAATAATAGATATAGATAATACATAAATTATCAGTGTATGATAATAGTTGTTTAAGACGTGTGTAAACAATGAC
The DNA here is from genome assembly GCF_016835505.1 of Polypterus senegalus. Taxonomy (NCBI): domain Eukaryota; kingdom Metazoa; phylum Chordata; class Cladistia; order Polypteriformes; family Polypteridae; genus Polypterus; species Polypterus senegalus. The sequence goes on from NC_053163.1 coordinate 50,639,706, forward strand.
AGGTCAGAATGTTTCACAGCAGAAGGATATCAAGAGTGTCAAAATACTTAAAGGTCAGTATGAGATTTTCAGTTCTTTTCTACATGCACACTCATCTTTGCAGGATAGTGGTTTTCATGTATAAAAGTTCTGTTTTTAAAGGTGGTTGAGGCTGTGGGGAAGGTCCCAGGGGGAGCCTGGTGTTATGGAGTCTAACAGCATGGGGGTAAAAACTCTCCTGCAGCCTAGTAGATTTGGCTTTGATGCTGCAATATCTTCTCTTGGATGGCAGAAATGTGAAAAGTCCATGTGAGGGGTGTAAGTGGTCCTGCACAATGCTGCAGGCCTTGCGGACATTGCATTTGTAAAATATGTCCTGTAGTGAAGGGAGAGGCACCCCAATAATATTCTCTGCTGTCTTCACTATCCTTTGCAGGCGCTTGCGGTCAGATATGTTGCAGTTTCCATATCAGACAGTGATGTAGCTGGTCAGGACACTCACCATGGTGCCTTTGTAGAACATGGTGAGGATGGAAGGGGGAAGACGCGCTCGCTTCAGCTTATTATGGCTTATTGCCTAAGAACCCTAACTTTCCCACTGTCTATTAAAAGTGTGCTACAGTATATACAGTAAGTGTAATTAATTAAGAAACCACACTCTGAACCAATAGGCCAATAGTCATCATGACATGTGACCAATGTTTTCTCTGCTTTGTGTGTGTGTGCTGGAATGCAAAACCTTTAAAGCTTTGGCACACAACACTTACCAATAGCAGACAAGGGAATAAATAAAAAAAAAAGCTAACCCCACCACCACCAGCCGAGCGCTTACAAAAAAGAGACGGAAAAATTACCCTGATGTCTCAAAAATCAATTTTTAAAATTTTAAATATATACAGTAGAAAGCCCATAGGCTGATCCTTTGAAAATTGACAATAAAGTAAAACCATTAGATTGTTTTAAACCTATTCCTAACAAATTGTATTCACTTTCATATTAGCCAAAAATATGTCAATATATTTAAACACAGATTTAATTTTCTGAATGATACATATATATTTGTATGCTTTATATATATGCTTTTAAAATATTTTTCTTATTGTTAATATTTATACTTTTTTGCTCACAGTACGTCTGCAAAGCATGTAGTACATATGGCTTGTGTATAATTATATAAAAAGCAGATTGAAACTATGCCTTCAAATGAATCTCACAGTCACAAGGTCATTAAAATAGGCTTCTCTGGCCACACAAAGTAACAGGATGTAAAAGAAAGAAAAATTAGGTACACTTTTGACAGGTGATTGATCAATTCTTCTTTTTTATACCTCTTGAAAAGGAAAATAAATTAACAGACTATGGACAGGAGCAGACAGTCAAAGAAAAACATATAGGGATATACTAAACTCATTTTCACATTTTTTCTCTTTAACATTACAACAAAAAATGTTATCACAGGTAAATGCTGGCTGACAGCTGAGCTTGAGGTAACTAAAATGAAAATTGCTAACAGTGAAAATACTCTTTAAAATATTTATATTTTTAAAACCACTTTAATTACAAAAGTAAAATCAGAAATATTCCAGTTATTCTTTAGACCTAGAACATTAGTAAAACTGAGACGAGAACAGGCCATTCAGCTGAACAAGCTTGTCCATCCAACTCACCTACATCTCTCTTTTATAAAAAAAAAATCCTAGAAGGCTTGGAAGGAGACAATGCCTGATTTTCTCAGAGACACTTTATTGTCCTGCGAGACAAGGCAGTGAGACAAGCTGTACAGGCTTTAAAATGATCAACGAGCAGTACGACAAGCAGAACACGCAGCTTGGCAACAGTGGCAGCAAGCCAGCAGCTGATCCAACCACATCTCCTTAGTGTGTGTTCGCCAGCCCAATTCGCCACCCCCCTTCGCAACATGAGTGGCAGAGATGTGAAGTGGCTGGTGCGTAGTGCACCCCGGGATGGAGGGGGTGGGTGAGTGAAGCCCCTAGTTGGCTAAAATTTGCAAACAAGCTTTCCTTAACAGGTTTCCAACTGTGTTCCTGTATTATTGATGTACTTGATGTAGAGTTAATTTTTAAGTAACAACTGGGATTTGTTGTAGTAATTCCTTTCATAATTTTAAACACTTCAGTCATATCCCTCCTTCTTCTCTGTTTACTTAAATTAATAAGGCTGAACACCTTTAATCTCTCCCCATAGCTCATACTTCTCAGTCCCAGTATCAGCCTATTAGCTTTCCTTTAGATTTTCTCTAGCGCTGCTGTATCTTTTTTTGTAATATTGAGATGAAAACTGAACATAGTACTATAGGTGAAGCTTCACTATTGTGTTAGTGTGTTTGTGTTGTCTTTGTGTTTTTGTTATTTAACTGGTGTTCATGGGTCTAGTAGACCTGCAGCATTATTGGATTTATGAAAAAATAAAAACATAAGTTAAAATACTTTACATATGTTGATTTGACCTAATTTTCAAGTAATAAACCTCTGATAGATCACTTTTATTTAAGAAAGTTTTATTCGATTCTTGTGATAAAACTTAATTTTTGTGTAGAAATTAATGATAATCAAGACATAGGTGGAATAAATCATATTAATCTGAAGCAAACACAATTGAGACAAAGTTTGCAAAGCTCATTACATGTTCATTAAGTGTTTATTGTTATGTAATGAACAAATTCTAAGGAAAACGTTTACATACAGTGTTATATTGAAATAATATAATAAGCCCAGTTTAACACATATTCATAACATCTACATACCATGTGAAGGACAGGGGTTTAATATGTGAGCATTGTAAATATATTTTTGCACTTGATGCATGCAAACTGTGCCCACCTATTTTTTTGGATCCACGAACATTGCAGTGTTTCCTCCTGCTCCTGCTGGCAGCAAACTACAATGATGAAAATGATGATTAGCTCTAAAAGTCCACTAACACATCTCTCGGCTCTGTTGGTTCCTGGTATTTTTCCCAACCAGGAGGCCATAGAACAGAGGGAGACTGCTTCCTGGTACCATATATCCCCCTATACACAGGGTCGCAGCATCTCAATGGTGGAACTCCCATTTGTACACTTGTATGGCACTTTGGGAGCTGTTGTCCTGAGGGGCGGCCCTGTTGGGACACGTGGGTGCCACCAGGGGAAGCTTCAGGGGAACACTCCCTCTACTTTGGGGGGCTTTCACGTGGCCCAGAAGTGCTTCTAACATGCAGTGCTGTGACACCAGAAGTACTCCTGGGTCTGGCATGGAAGAAGCTGTCTCCTCTACATCAAGGACTCCATGTCAGGAGCATGTGGACAAGGCCTGTACAGGGGGAAATGGGGGTGAAGAAGAAGAGGAAAGGAAAGAAATGAAACAGAACTGAACTTGTGACTAATTTATACAGTGATAGAAACCCGTGGAAGGTTTTGTTTAAATTAAAAATGATTTTCCTTGAACCTGTAACTGTGTAGTTTGGATGAGTCTGGGTGTTTGGGGTGCAGGTCATATATAGAAGTGAATGTCTAGGATACGGTTTGCATATTTATATGTATAAATCTACAAAGGGAGAAAATTTTAAAATGGCCTTTTATTCCTGCACTTTCAACACATATCAGGTGTCATCAGAGGAAAATGATTAAACATACAAGAATCCAAGGCAATATATATCAGATGAGGAAGGGGAAGGGTAGGTGGGTATAAGAGAGATGGATTAGTAAGGTGGGGTTCAGAGATTGATGGCCTTAAAGTCTTTTTTGTTATTTGGATGTTCTTCTTTTTAAGCCTTCATATGCTGGGTTCAAGCCCAAGTGTCTGTTAATGGTGTTTTCATTTGATTGCCACGATTCAGCTAGTTTGGTACCATCTTGCAAACGTAACCAGTTTATTGATTATGTTCTTGTCCAGATTGTTTATGTATATTAAAAAGGGTAGCAGCCCCAGTACTGACCTGTAATGGACACCACTTTTAATTTTATTTTATACCCACCCACATTTTAATGCCGCACCCAGAATTTCTACTTCTTTTAGTCTGATCAATAAACTTTTAAGTGACACCTTGTCAAAAGCCTTCTGAAAATCAAGATAAATAATATAACATGCACCTCTCTGATCACATCCTTCTTTAGTTTCCTCATAGAATTTCATCATATTAGTGAAACACAACCTTCCTTGTCTGAGCCCATGTTGGGGATTTGCTGATACTCCTGTTCAAGACTTTTGATGTTTACTCTTTTTCTTAAAAATTACTTCCATTAATTTAACAGTGAGGATTGCTAAGCATACTTTTTTGTTATACCAATAGTCTTCTCACAGTAGTTGGCAGCTGTATATTCAAAATGTAACTCTAATAATACCAATCTAATAATTTTAGATTCATATACTTCATTGTTCTACAAATTTAAAACAAACTTTGCTGGAATGAAATTCTTGACTATATAGCAAAAAGTTGTCCATGATACTTAAAAATATTTGCTTTGTACTTTGGTGTGGCAGAGAAATCCAATTACTACTTAGTCGCTGCTTTTTTTCTTTTTTTTGAGTAACCTTTATTTAATCGTATTCTATGTGTATTTTCTATCTCTTTAAATACATTATTGATTAGCTGTTTTAAGCATCAAGATTCCAAATTATAAATGTGGGGTTCATTGACCTTCTTGTTCCCACATTAAACAAACACCAATTGAACAGACTTTTGTATTGCAGTGATTTTAAAACAGTATTCCAATCCATGATGATTGTTACTATTTGACTGTTGGTTAATGAAAAAATAAAGAAGCATTTGTAATCTTAAAAAGCAAGTCAATTCAACTTAAGGCCATTACTAGCAGTAACTGGCTACTAATTCAGAAAGTGGCTGAAATGAAAACCTGCAGCCACTGCAACCATCCAGGATGTGAATTTGACACCCTTGGTTTATCGGACAAAACACTAATGCTGAGTTTAGCTCTACTAATTGCTATGAAGACTCCCAGGACTTTTCTCTACACCATGTTGAACTACTTCACAAAATACGTTTCTACATGAAGTGTTAGACTATTTTGGATACAATTATAAGTCTGTTTTTATTATTAAAGAATAATAGCAATTGGACTAGCAGAATCAGTTCACAATCGGGTCAGTAATTTTTGTAGTATTCAGGAAACTAGGTTTAAAAAGAAATGAAAAATCAGAAATACAAAGATTTTTAGGGAAGCTACAAGAGAACTAGTGAGAAACAGAACTCAAGTTAAATTACAGGCTTCTGTGAATGCATTTCTTCTTAAACACAGACAACAATCAAAAACATTAAATAATGAGAAGCCTGGCCATTATCTACCAGCCAAGTAAACTAGTGAGGTATGACCATGAGAACCGTTTAAATGGGCTAAACATAAGACATAGCAGTCAGACAAGAAAAGTATATAGAATACAGCTGAAAGCTTTTGTAAAACATGAAAATTCATTTTAAAATCATGATACCAAAAAAGGAGAGAAGGAATAAAATTGTTAAAGACATATTAAGCCTATAAAATGAGCTGTGTATAATTGACTGATAAAAATGTACCAACAGCCACGGGAACAAAATCTTGGACAGGAGGCCATTTATAAAATGTCCATTACATATAATGCAAAGTTCACTCACTCACTTACTCATTAACAAAAACTCAATTTCCTATTTAGTTGAAAAGCTGAAAGAAAAAACATTTCGATATATCAATATTTTGATATCTATTTTATTTTCCATTATACTTTTCTTCTATTTACATCATTATACTTTAATAAATGCCAAATTGCTTTTACATTTTTATACTTTGTCTTTATATCTTGAGTGACTGAAGTAAATAGTGTACCTTGTGTGAGAAGATTGCTGCTTTCTTTCCCACAGGGTTATTAAGACTGTGAGGTTGCACCTTTATGCGAAGAACAAGTGTGGTAGAAGTAAGACATAGTTTGGTTGATAAGTGACATATAACCAAAAAAGTGTTGACCCTTTGTGTGTTGTGAGGACACCTCTATGTTTGTTAGTACTGGTGGTAGTGAGTCCTTATGTAGAGTACTACGTGTGACAGGTACTGTATTGCGCATCATTCTTATACATACTTATGTGAAGTGGTTCTAATGTGGAATATTGTAGGGTGTCTGTCATTTAGGCATCACTTCAGTCATTATCTGACTAAGCTAAGATCTCTATGTGTTTGTCTATGTGTATGTCAATCTTAATGTGCGGGAGTAGACCAAACTTAGTAAGTCTCTCAAATCCCATAAAAATACACAGCTTCTAATGTCACAAAGCAAGGACTGATACTCATAAAAACATATAAAGTTTTCCTACTTGCAAGAGAGAAAACTGTTAACATTCAAGCAGGTAAATAGATATTTTAAGGCAAATACAAAAATATATGCAAACATTCACAAAGGTTGGAATTACGACTTTGATAGTGCCACACTAATCCGATGCCTGCAAAAATCCAAACAAATCATGGGAGATTGTGGGTGTTTGCATGAATTTGGGATTGCGGAAAGCTGTTTTTTTATCCCAGCGGTTTTAAGGTTTTAAGACAGGACACAACCCTGAATGGGGGTCACAGTCCATCACAATGCACACTTACACATACACCTTTGCGTTTCCCGATTTCTTTGACATTTTCCATTTGAAAAACATCAATTATCCATTCTGCTATATCCTAACTACATGGTCACAGGGGTCTGCTGGAGCCAATCCCAGCCAACATAAGGTGCAAGGCAGGAAACAAACCCCAGGCAGGGTGCCAGCCCACCACAGGGCACAAACACACACACTTTGGACTGGGAGGAAACCCACGCAGACATGGGGAGAACATGCAAACTCCACACAGGAAGGACCCGGGAAGTGAACCCAGGTCTCCTGACTGCGAGGCAGCAGCACTACCACTGTGCCACCCTAAGATGTCAACTATTTTGTACCTAATTGTTACTGTGTGTATTAGACATTTATATCATTTTTTGAAGGATGACATTTGGTGACAATTTCACTACATCTAGATGTATACTCTAATATTCAACTAAGAGGCCACTCTTTGACTACACAGGCTTATTATATCATGTTTCAATAATTCAAACAGTATAAAACATATGCAAAAATTAAGTAAAATCATTAACACCTGTCTCACTCGCTGATTGTATATAAAAATGTTCTCATGGACAGCTAATCCACAAAAATGCACACTGGTTTGGAAAGTGATAACACTGTTTTGGGAAATCTATTATCAGTGTCACATTAGTTACCGTTAACACTCTTGGTTAGATATCTTTATATGCAGGTTTGATTTTTGGTAAACAGTCACAGTTGAAACATTTACCAGAAGATCATTGCATAAACCTCCAATAAAGAAAATAAAAGCTGTTCATGTGCTGGCAGATTACAAATACCTGATGTTGAGTGAGTAAAACTCTTTACAATCAGGCTTTTTAATTAGTAGACAAGAGTGTTGCCATTTTCTGTAATCAGCCATTTGCAGTTTTTGGTAGATGTAAAGTTGCACCACCATAAGAGTAAAACAGAATAAAAGTTAAAACATAATATATCATAATGAAACTTTATCCTTTTTTGCTTTCCCACAAAGCAAATTTTGGTATCTTCAACATTGGAGACCTAATTTTTGCTTAAAAGGACTGCTATATCATTCTATAGTTTCACAATTATTATCAGAGATAAAAAGATGTCACATAGTGCAAACATGTGTATTTTGACCACCAAACAAAAATGAGAAACTACAGGCATGGGTCTGTGATCTGTCTGATTGCTTAGAATATTAATTAAATAAAACTGGTGTCCATTTTCAGTCATTCACTCAGTTTGCACCAATTTCAATTTTAAAAATACAGACTCAGTTCAGTGTCGTATGGAAAATGAAATACAAAAAAAAAAGAAATATCAAGGCATATTTATCTTACCTACATTCCCTTAAAAACAATAACACATCACGATATATAACTTTAAGAAAACAAATAAAAGAGAAACATTTGAAACAAAATTTTTGAAAGTTTAAAGGGCAGTGATGGTCGACATATACCATAGTTCTTTTTATTTTCACTATGGCATTTGCAGAAATATGCTGAAAAAGATTTCTCTAACTTCAACATTAAAATTTGCAGTGTATAGGTTAATAAACTTACTAAATTATTTACTATAATTTTGTAAGCATTTACAGCAAGTAATTTCACCTGTATTCGGAAGATGGTAGTGTATAGTCCTCTGCTTTTATTGCTTGTTGGTTAGATAGGCTGCGAGCATGTGGTGCACCACATGAATCAGGAACAAGATAGTATGAGGGGACAGTATTGCCACTTTTCACTCTTTCCATTCAAAATATGTCCTTACATTGTGTGGTGGGCTGTAACAAAATGAGTAATATTTAACATATAGGTTGCTAAATATTTTATAAGACTTTATTTGAAAAATTAACATTATATATTTGTGTACTGTTTTTTCTATCCGCAGTTTTTAATCGACTAGAACTGACCAGATTGGGACAGTTTTGAATTAATTGCATGTTGTCTTTCTTAAAGTTATAGAAAATGCTGGACTGGGAAAGAATGGAAGGATTTGCATTAAACTATTTATAACTGGTTTGGCAAGGGAGCTTTGTTATAACTTGTGGTACATGGCCGGCCGTTCATCCCGGCCAATACCCCCAGGCCACCAGATGGACCCCTCCTTGCAGCATAGAGGTGCCCTGAATGCCAGCAGGGAATTATGGACAATGGACTTTTAATGCACAGCCCTGCTGAATACCATGGGGGCCGCCAGGAGTCGCTGCATGAAGGACCAGAGACTATTTGCCTTACACCCAGGAAGTACATCATAGTCACATGGACAAAGAGAACGATGTGCTTCCTGGGTGAAGAAAAGAAGGATTTTTATCTGACCCAGAAGTGTTCCAGGTGACATGGACAGAGAGGGTGAAACGCTTCCAGGTCAAGGAGTATAAAGGACTGTGGGAAATCCCAGACGGACGAGCTGAGTTGGGAGACAGGGTGGCTAAGCGTCTGGGAGAGGAGGATTGTTATTGTGATTGGTTTATTGTTTATTGGAGAATTGTGGAGAGGAGCGTGCTTTGTGCACATTATTATAATAAATAATAATTATTTGGACTTTTACCTGGTGTCTGACGTGTGGTCTGAGGGTACAAGGGAGCGAGAAAGCCATAATCTGTCACAAACTCTATGCAGGACATTCTATAAGCCATTCCCCCCAGTAGGCCATAAACTGGCCAGGTAGTTAGAGATGAAAGGGCAGTCTAGCTGGAAGGAATGGTATGGTATTCAGCAATGAATCTTGTCAAAACAAAAACTGGTATAAGGCAGAGGCTGGAGGACTGGGGTGTGACTGTTTAGGATTTATCGTTGAATAAGGAGGGGCCCACTGCACCACGATGCCCCATTGGTCCATGACATTGAGATATAGCAGGTCCACAGCTCAGATCGAAAAGGCCAGTTTATAAATAGATAATCGCTGCATTCGTGGCTTAAAGAGGGATCGTTATTAGCGTGGCCGGAGCGTTTCCTTGCTTATGTGCACAGGGGAGGAATCGTCTGCATCGGTAATTGAAGCTGGGAGTCTTCGCAATATATAGGAGAAACGCGAAGCGGAAAGAAGTAAAAAGGTCAGGAAAAAAGTGAACGGAGGTTAAGGGAGAGAAACGCTGGAAGCGAAGGAGCAGATGCGCTAGTGTGAGAAATAGAGAGCGAGCGAGAGCACACTCGCTGGTGTTTGCAGGCAGGTGGTAGAGGTGAGCCCTAGCGGGGTGTTTGGTCGGCACCCAGAGGCCGACAGTAGTGATCGCTCCTGCTGAGCACTTCTGTGGTGCAGGAGTGACCGGGAGAAGGTTGGCTCGCCGCTTAAGGCAGATAAGGCAGCGAGAGTCGGAGATTTGGAGTGGAACCCCAGCGTGAGTGCCCTGGCCGTTGGTGGAAGCCAAGTCTAAGTCTGGCGGAGGGCTGAACGAAGTCAGGGATTGACAGGCCACCAGACTAGTACAAGTAAGAGAAGGTCAGCTGCCCGAAGGTGACTCCCCTGGTGCATAGCCTAGATGGGGAGCTGGGGAGTCACTAGTAGAAAGAAGGCACCGGGCTTTGTATTTAAAAGGACTGCTTTCAGCCATTGTTTTAACCTCATTTTAAAAGGATTTATTTATGTGACTTTAATCTCCACATTTTTCACTTATTTTTAATGGATTGTTTAATTATTGAACTTTATGCACAGTACTATTTATTTAGAAACTTTTTGGTTTTGTTTTAAATAAAAGCACTCTTACACTTTTTTGCATCATCCCCTTTCTTCGTTGTTGATGTCTTCACTGTCTAGCTCATCCAGTTACATAACTGACGGCGTCAGGTTCGAGAGCTCCCCAGAAGCCAGATGGGAGCATGGGGCAGAACCTGCATCGTCACAGACATGTATTAGGAATTGGTCGAGTCTCTTTACCTCTCCATCTCTGTCTCTGCCATTTTTCATCCTGATGAGAGTAAACCAGAAATTAGCTGACTAGAAAGAATTATATGTAACTACAAGTTTATGCGCCATCTGAAATTAAACATCTAGCATTATTGGGTTTTATGCCTTGTTCTGCGAAGCCACATTCCATTTTCTTTATATGGCACTTGTTATAATAAAACATATTATTTTTAATACATAATCAAAAGTTAACTTCTTTCTTCTGTCTGTTCTTTTACTGTATAAAATTACCTGGTTAACAGATGTAAAAGAAAAGACAGAAAGGATAACTAAAGAACCTGACAGTTTGGTAGGAGTATGGGATTTCAGACATTTTGTTAAGGTTTACATAATATAGAGTGTAAAGTGAAGAATAGCATCACCCTATGATCCTATTAAGACAAAACAGAACAACATAGTATTAGGGCAGAGTATCACTCTGTCCATTTAAAATTTGAGTTTAAATAGCTAATGCATATGTAATATCCATCCATCCTGCTATATCCTAACTACAGGGTCACAGGGATCTGCTGGAGCCAATCCCAGCCAACACAGGGCAGGAAACAAACCCCAGGCAGGGCACCAGCTCACCACAGGGTGTATACACACCCACCCAGGAGAATTTAGGATTGCGAATGCACCTAACCTGCATGTCTTTGGACTATGGGAGGAAACCCACACAAACACAGGGAGAACATGCAAACTCCATGCAGGGAAGACCCGGGAAGCGAACATGGGTCTCCTAACTGCAAGGCAGCAGCGCTACCCACTGCGCCACCGTGCTGTAATAATGATGATTGAACATTAAATAGTTTTGGTTGAGCCCAAAGCACAAAAAAGTTTAAATGTCTGTTGTATCATAATAAAGTAAATAGTTAAACATGATCTGAGCCCCTAAACCAGGGGTGCCCAATGTGTCGATTGCGATCAATCGGTAGATCACAAAGGTAGTGCAGGTAGATCACGTTGCATTAAAAAAAAATGTTTTTTAAACTTTAGTCTATCATATATCCTCAATATGGCATTTGCCACTTGATTGACATACAGGGTGGCCAATCTGAGATCTCTTTTCTTCTAACACACTTGTCATCCCGCATGCACGATCAAATGCTCTAACTACTGCAAACCTCCGGCTGTGATCTAGTTAGCCTTCCAATTTATATCAACTAAAGAAAGGATTTAAAAAAAAAATGTTTGGGGAGGGTATGGGTTGGATGTGGAATTGGAAGAGGATATTTTTTTCACAATGTCACAATCGAAGTGCGTTTGTCTGATCTGTCAATCTATTATTGCTATTCCAAAGAAGGAAAATGTGGAAAGGCACTTTCCAACTGTTCATAAAAACTACGAAATTGACGTCCTTCCAAAAAGCGATATGAGAAAGAGAAAGGAGAGGGAACTAAAATCGCAGCTAATCGGACAGCCATCATTTTTCACTCAGCTGAATTCAAAAGCTCCTTGACTGCATTATTCGACTCTACTTATTTATGCGAGTCAGCCTTTTCCCACATGACGATTATTAAATCCAAATACTGTAGTGACCATAAATGTATTGAATTGTTATTGTGCCATAAAGGTTATTCAGTTATGCAAGTTACGTCAACATACATTTTATGTATAATGTATCCTCAGTATGTGTATATATATACTGTATATATATATCATTTTTAAAGTAGGTAGATCATTTTGACCTGGTAATTTTAAAAGTAGCTCGCAAGCCGAAAAAGTGTGGGCACCCCATCTTAAACAAAGGCTGTGGTTCAGGTATTAGCAAGTCTTGTTAGAAATGCTCAAAAGTAGGCCATGTGGTTTATTTTCTACTCGTAGTAATAATTATGGCTTGTATTGTTCACGCTATTTTGTTTTTCTTCTGGATAGATAACCCAGTTATCACAATACTTACTACATGTGGGAACAGAGAAAAATTATACAATTCTAATAACATACTGTAAAAAAAGGAAAAAATGCTAGTTAACGTCAGGGTAATACACGTGTAAAGAAAAATGTAAAGTAAAGAAAAATGGCAAATAGACATGATTACAGCTCTTTTTTAAGGGACATTAGTAATGTAATTCGTTGAAATTTCACAATACAAAACACAGCAATGGAAATTTCAAAAATTATATGATAAGATCATGGTTCTGGAATCAGTAATAGATAGCCCAGGAACAACAAATATTAAAAAGAAATCCAAATATTAAAAAGAAAGAAGAGATGAGGAAAATTAAAGCATTAGTACTTTGTGACTTTTGAATTTGATTGTCCATTAAAAATTACTCTTGAGTAATGATATAAACATAAATCATTCTACCTTTGTCTAATCATGCATGTCAATTTAAGATGAATCCATTATTACATAACTCCTGTAAAATAGCCTTTGTTCTGTTGATTTGAAGGCACCTCACATAATGAGGTGCCATTTAGGACTTAATTAATTCTTAGCAGTGTATTCATTATACTTATTGAAATGCTTACACTATATACTGATTTCTTGTCTCATACACAAGATTGCATACACTTGACAGTGAAACTCATACAATCTATTCTGAGATTTTGTCTCATACATTTTATATATATTTATATATTGTGAAAGCTGGCCCGGACACACACAGACGGACATCTTAAGTTCACCCAACACACTGTTTATTTACAATATTTACAAGGTTTTCTCACGTGCAACCCCAGTGCCTCTTGCACCGATTCCCCCAAAGTCCAGGGCCCACAGTCTCTGTGCCTTCTCTTCCTGGCTGCCTCCAGTCCTCTCCCCAGCTCAGTCTCGCTACCTCCCGACATCCACCAATCACTGGAGGAAGGCGGCCCCTCTTATAGGAACCCGGATGGGCTCCAGCTGCTTCCTGGCAATTCATCTTGGCCACACCCCTGTGTGGCAGAAGTGCCGGCTGCGCACCCGGAAGCCGTCCGGGTGTCCCCTGTCGTCTTTCCCCCGGCACTTCCTGGTGTGCCGGAAGTGCCGGGCTCCCGGGATAAATAGGCACTGGGGCGCCACCTGGCGGTGGCCACGGGTCCCTACAGGGCTGGGCTTCCAAGCCCCCTACCCAAGACCTCCTGCATAACCAGGACGGACGCCCCCTCTCGGTCTGGAGGAGGCACACGCCCTCCTCTCATCCTCCTGGGCGTCCTGGCCGGGCTCCAGCCCCGGCCGAGGACCACACGGGATAAACCGGCATCGGAGCGCCGCCTGGCGGTGGCCACGGGTCCCAATAGGGCTGGGCTTCCAAGCCCTCTACCCGAGGCCCCCAACATAACCAGGACGGACGCCCCCTCGCGGTCTGGAGGAGGCACAAGCCCTCCTCTCGTCCTCCTGGGAGCCCGGCCGGGGACCACAATATGTATATATATACTAGCAAAATACTCGCGCTTCGCAGCGGCGAAGTACTGTCTTAAATTTTTATTAAGAAGAAAATTAAACCTTTTTAAACTGAGGGAAAATATACCAATAATTATTTGTTAAGGATCTCTTTGTATACCACATTGTCTTTTCGGCCCTCCGGTTGTAATATGACCAAGCTGTGCGCTGGGCTTACTCTTGAGCATGCAATGTACAGTTGGCCATGTGAAAAGTAATCTTGTCTCAGATCTCACAGCTTGGATTGCTGCTGTCATAATTGGTTTCATGGTTTGTTTGAATTACGACAGTATTTGCAGAACTTGCGTTGAAGTGACATTCGGCATCTGTCAAGCGTTGTAAGCATACAACCGGTTTCATCGATAACTTCACATCCAGCTCTTGAGAGTTTAAACATTCATAAACATCAAAGTGTCCACTACTGAAATCGTCACCTGTGAATCTAAGATGTTTAAGAGGCATTGGCGGTTGTCGAAAGGTGTAAAATATTTGGCCATTTCGGTACACTTGAAAGCGACAACCGAACAGCGGCAGCCATCAACTCACATGCAGAACCATAGGTGAAGGGCTTAAGCATTTCACTCTTATAGTGCTCCTGTGTAGTATAATTATCTCCTGTACCGTCATCAGTCCACACATTGAACCTGTCCCAGTCATTCAATAAATACTGTAAGACACAATGTTCCTCCGGATATCAAGAGTGAGACTGATATGGCTGTGCAATATGAGAGAATGAAAAAGGCGGGCGCCATCTCCAGGCATGGAAACCACTCGATAAGTGACAGTTCTTTGATCGATGCTGATCACCTCGATAGACATGTTAATGGGGGTATGGTTGGAACGATAAAAGAAATGGTTACCTGAACAATGTAAAGTAAGTCTAAAATACCTACACAATAACTATAATCGTAATAAACAAACAATAAAACAGCGGAGAAGCCATGGATTAAATAAAAAGGCTGAAGTTATCAGCAGGGAGACGTGAATCCCATGGCAAAGCAAGGAAGGGAATGTAGAGACCGGAGTGACGGACAGCCTTATATAGGCAGGCAGCCAACAACGTGGGAGGTGTTGGGATGGGGAACCCAACACCGCCTCACACGGTGACCGAGCTGCAGGCTATGGACGTATATATAGTATGTATGTAAGTAGGAATGTTAGCGTTGGGAACCCGCGTACCAAATTTCTTGAAGATGAGCCCATAAGTAACAGACCGTTGGAAAGTTCAATATGGCGGCCGACAGTGTCGTCATACCACTGAAATAAGTATGTACATTGGTTTCGGTTAGCGCAGGGAAGCTGCCTACCAAATTTCATGAAGATGGGGCCATAAATAAGAAAGTTCAACATGGCTGACGTTGTCGACCGTTATGACTGTTACGCATAGAATTTCGAAATGAAACCTACTTAACTTTTGTAAGTAAGCTGTAAGGAATAAGCCTGCCAAATTTCAGCCTTCTACCTACACAGGAAGTTGGAGAATTAGTGACGCTGGAAAGTTCAATATGGCAGCCGACAGTGTCATCATACCACTGAAATAAGTATGTATATTGGTTTCGGTTAGCGCAGGGAAGCTGCCTACCAAATTTCGTGAAAATGGGGCCATAAATAAGAAAGTTCAACATGGCGAACGTTGTCGACCATTATGACAGTTACGCGTAGAATTTCAAAATGAAACCTGCTTAACTTTTGTAAGTAAGCTGTAAGGAATAAGCCTGCCAAATTTCAGCCTTCTACCTACACGGGAAGTTGGAGATAAGTGAGTCAGTCAGTGGGGGCTTTGCCTTTTATTAGTATAGATATAGTATGTAACATATGCTAAGATTTTTATACACTGTATCTAAATACTTTTAACAGTGAACATTTATTGACTTGACTGTACAATCTTAAAAATAAAGTTTTTTTAATGACACTCTATGGTTCTTTACTGGGTCGTGTGGTTCCTTATAGAGTCATTTCTTAATCAAGCACCATTTCATTCTGGGAATGGTTTTTTGCTTTTGAAGTGGATCTTTGCACTTTGTAAAACTTCCTAATATGTGGAAAACAAATTAAATCTTTAATGTATGGTAGGCTACCTAGCAGGACACTAACAGCTTAAGAAAACCTGGACTTGGCCTGCAATTGTATGCTGTGAGAGTCCTTTTAAAATCATGAGCCATTTTTATTTAA
Organism: Polypterus senegalus; assembly: GCF_016835505.1. Taxonomy (NCBI): domain Eukaryota; kingdom Metazoa; phylum Chordata; class Cladistia; order Polypteriformes; family Polypteridae; genus Polypterus; species Polypterus senegalus. Next base: position 50,655,667 of record NC_053163.1, read on the forward strand.
AAAAGCTTTTACCATCTATTCATTATTGTTTGCTGTATGAAACCTGTTACAGATCTAAATAAATAAAGGTTCATGTAGATGGGTCTTTTGGTAACCAAAAATGCTTCCCCTATGGCATCACTCTGAAGAACTGCTGTGGCACCTTTATTTTTAAGGGTGTCAGTGAATTGTGAGGTTGAAAAAATCTATTTAAATTGTTAGGCATTTCTAATTAAGTAAAAGGTGAATAAAACCAAAGTGTTTGTTAATTTGTGTTTATTAAACTGTAAGCTTGTGCCAGCATAAATGGGCACAAGTACATTACTTTGACTGCACTAAGATGTATAGTAAAATACATTACAATACAATACAGTATTGTTTCTCCTCATAGCACAATCTCCTAAGTCTCAAAGTACAAATTCAAGACCCAATAAGCATACTTAATAAAAGTACAGTAATAAGTAATAAAACATTAATAACAAACTGTATGAAACATCTTACTTAATAAAAGATCTCCATAAAAACCAAAGCAGAATTACTTGTGGTTGGCACTGCAATGTAAGCATCAGGATTCGAGTCCCTGGATGGTCACTCTGTGGAGTTTTCACATTCTAATTGTGTCTACAATGGGTTTCTCCAGGACCTAAAGTTTCTTTCATTTACCAAAAAAGTGCCCATTAGGTAAACTGACAGTTCTAAATTACCCATAAGCCATCCTTCGATGAGCTGGTGTCTCACTCACTGTTGTTTGTCGCTTTGCTCCCTGTGACAACGTTCTGGGTTATGCAAGTTATAAAAGGGTTTGGAGATTTATGTTGACTCTATTTGCTGTTAGATCTTCATTTCAGATCTTGAGGTTGTTTTTGTCACTCCAGCAAACAGCAAAACCTTGTCAAATTGCCACTTCTTTCTTATATATTGTCGCAGTAGGGGGCAGTAGTGCTCCCTTGAACCCTCAGGTACCACGCCAAATACCTGGTAAAAGTGCCACAATAATTCTTTTTATTATAATAATTACGTGCACTAAGCACCCTCCACTCTACACTATTCATAAACCAATACACAATACCAAATCAATAATCACAATCCTCCACTCCCAGACGCGTTGCCCTCCTACCACCCAGCTCAGCTCGCCGTCTGGGAGTTCCCTCAGTCCTTTTATATTCCCTGACCCGGAAGTATTCCCAGTCCCCAGTCCATGTGATCTTGTATCACTTCCGGGTCAGGTAAAAAGTACTTTTCTTCATCCCGGAAGTCTGTCGCTCTTCCTATGACGAACTTCCGGGTCATAGTGTACAAATAAGTCTTTGGTCCTCCCTGCAGCTCCCTCTTGCGGCCCCTGTGGTATCCAGCAGGGCTGAGAATAAAAACTACATAGTCCATGACTCCCTGCTGGCCTTAGGGGTACCTCCATACTGCAGGGAGGGCTCCATCTGGCGGCTTGGGGGACTTGGCCGGGATAAACTGCCGGGCACAGTCCACAATATGTAGTGGACTGTTAACTTGTTCACACAACATATAAGGTCCACTGAATCTAAAGAAAATCCACAAAATGTTAAATGCCAATGCCGATACAAGCAGCTGAAGAACAAATGGAATGCCAATGAAAATAATGGGAATATGGACCACAGAACCTGGTACACCAAGGACACAGGCTGTTTAATATCTATTATACACTGGGGCATTGCATTTTATATAATTTATGACGTGAGATTTGCACCACCAAATAGTGAAGGGTTGTAATCTTGCATATGTATAAAAGTTACATTTACCTTTAAAATCTTACATTTTTAACAACTCACACCAGTGGTTACCCACATGTATTAAAATTGGCAGCGCCAAGTAAAAATCAGTATTAAGCACTTTCTGTAATATATGTACATTATAAGAAAAGTACTGAGAAAAGTGAAAAACAGTATGGAGTTGTAGAATGTAAATGACACAAATTATGCAAAATAGCTAAGCCACTGTTCTGGAAAACAAGTTAGAGAGAAAGGACTGAGGATAGTGTGTTTGAGTAATTAAATCTCATTAATGACTTGAACTGCTTCTTGACAGCTAAATTCTGCTCTTTGGCTCTTGTAGTAATGCATCCTGCTGCAGCCTCCATATGTTTATTGCGCTACCTGTAGCCACAGATGCTTTTCATGGTCCATGTAATGGGGTAGCTGTTTATTCATTTAGGGTTAACCCATGAAGGTTGAGGGATTAGTGCGTATGTGTGTACAAAACACCAGCAAGATAAAGATAAAAAGAAGGATACTGGCAACCCTCTAACTGACTTGCAGTCAGACCTAGTACTGTGGAGCTGGCAAAGTAAGCAACAGAAAAAGACAGCTTCCGGTAGCATACAAAATGATATATATGTATTACACAATAATATGTGCAATGGAATGGTTCCCCTTTATGAACCAATCGGATGCAGGTGTTGCAATCACTAAATGCCAAGGTTTGTGGAGTGGCATATCTGCATTACACTAAAACCACTGAAAGCAATTATAAATCCCAAACTTAAACCAAACCCAAGCTCCTTTGTGAAATCAGGACATTAAAAGAAAAACAATGTAGACAATAAATAGTCCCTTAAAAAGTGTAAAAATCAGTTAAGTCCTTTAAATTTTTTGGCTTTGGTGACAAAACAGTCAAGTACCTAATCCTCTTATTATACATCTGTCTTTTTTCCACACTGCTGTCAAAAAATGTAATGGTCTGGTTTTGCTCCAGTTTTTTTGGCAGCTTAAAAATGTTGATAATAAATTGAGGATGAGCCAGGCAAATGAGGATACACATAATTACCAAAAGGTGAAAGTGGGTTGTGTTTTATTCAAAGCCAAAAACAGTCCAAAGTGCAGTACATCAATCGTCAATAAATAAATAAATAATCCATAAAAATCAAGTGATCAGCGGAGGTTAAAATCCTATGAACAATAAATACTCCTATAACACTAGAATTACCATACCATACGAAAAAACTCATCCGTCCCACCTTAAATTGTTCCTTAAAATCGTTCACAGCACTTTACCAACGTCTTTTTTCATCTAAATGTGCTGATAAAATCAGGCTGCAAGCAGCCGGCTATTCCATCCCCCCACCGACTTAGAATGTGCACAAACTTCTCCCAGCTCATGCTTTGATTGATTTTCTGGGAGTGAAGTGGAGTTTTAGAGTGGAAATAATAGATCGTTGTTTGGAACACACACATTTCATGTCTGTTCCGTTTCTACAGTAATCTGTGTAAACACATTGTTAAAACAGAAACGTTTTTTATATTCTAGTAGTAGATGACAAAATGTAGGCATAAACTATATAATGTATGAAGCCCGAAGTCCAAGTATTTAAGAAATACTTTCACAGAAGGTACAAATCTAACAATTGCACTTTTATTCAAAAATATAACTGCAGAAACAAAAAGCCGCCTTAACATGCAACATTGACACCCATTTATTATGACTGCCTCTGTGGCGCAATAGAATCAGCTATTGACTGGGAATCAAAAGGTTGAGTTTGATCCTGCACCACTCCTTTTTGAGAAGTAAACTGCTCTTAGTCTTACTATTTTAGAATAAAAACTTACATTTGATTTCAGTCTGTAACAGCCAGTGTAATTTATGATACTTGTAAAGGTTAGCTTTGTTTTTGTTTTTTTTTTAGTCAGTTTTATTATCTCAGCCGTGTTTACGAGCCCAAACACTGACACTGCTGTTTTCACATAGATGCGCTATAACAGAGGTAAACTCAGCTCCCTTCTACATCGGAGAAAGAATGCACATACCATTGCTTAAATATTAAAGTGTCAGCAGGCACTTTTTGTGGCACTACACACATTTTTGAGCATGCCCACTGCACACTAATTGTGACTTTAGGCTTTAGGAAATGAGTAAATAAAAAAGGTAAATCATGTCATAAAATGATTTCTTCAAAACGTCATATATATTTGTCTCTTTCTTTTTTTAAAATGTGCATTGATCACGGCCAGCATGTTGTAGCACACAGCATCTGGCCACCTGCATGTTCTTGCGCGCACTGAATAAGAGACAAATATATAGTCTGACTGAGAGAATCAGATTGAAAAAAAGCAAACATTTAGAAATACCATACTTTTACAACTGATCGGACGCTGTTCATTTTCAAATAATATTGCATTTGTGCGATGATGTTTTCACATATATTGTCTCTTTCTTTCAGGTGTGTAATAGAAACCACAGCATGGAGAGAAGTGTGTACAATGCTTCTTACAGGAAAAGGCGATGGAAAAAGAAAAGATGATGCAGCATCAACAAGCTTCAGTTCTTTATTTACCTTTAGTTACCTTTATTTATTTACTCACTTCCTACAGCGTAAAGGCACATGTAAAATGCAGAGCTTTCCATATACATATACAAAGTACAGCAATGTGCATTCTTGCTCCGACGCTAGATTTATTTGGAACGGACATGCTCAAAAAATACATGTGTAATGCCACAAAAAGTGCATGCAGACACTTCATTTCGCTACCATTGGTAAGAGAATGTATCGTGATACACTACAGAGCTATAGCGCGTCTTTATGTGAAAACAGCAGTGTCAGATGGGGGCTTAGGGAAGGATCCAGAACGTAACTGAGAGAATGAAAAGTGAATAAAAAAAATCAAAGCTAACCTTTACAAGTATCATAAATTACACCGGCTGTTACAGACTGAAATCAAATGTATGTTTTTATTCTAAAATAGTAAGAATAAGATCAGTTTACTTCTCAAAACGGAGTCGTGAGGGATCGAACTCATGACCTTTTGATTCCCAGTCAGCAGCTGATATCATTATGCCACCGCACCAGTTGTAATGAATGTTTGTCAGTATGGCTTGCTAAGGCAGCTTTTTTTTCTGCAGTTCCACTTTAGAATAAAAGCGCATTTGTACCTTTTGTGGAAGTGTTTCTTTGATATTTGCACTTCAGGCTTCATACATTATATAGTTTATGTCTACATTTTGACATTTACTACTAGAATATGAAAAACGTTTCTGTTTTAAAAATGTGTTTACACATATTACTGTAGAAACGGAACACACATGAAATGCGTGTGTTCCAAATAAGAATCTATTATTTCCACTCTAAAACTCCACTTCACTCCCAGAAAATCAATCAAGGCATGAGCTGGCATGAGTCGATGGGGGGATGGAATAGCCGGCTGCTTGCAGCCTGATTTTATCAGCACATTTAGATGACAAAATACGCTGGTGGAGAGCTGTGAACGATTTTAAGAAGCGATTTAAGGTGGGACGGATTTACGAGTTTTTTCGTAGGCTCTGGTAATTCTAGTGTTAAAATGAGGTTAATAGTCCCAAAAGCAGAATTCTTCTAAAAACAAATGAGCCACAGTGATTCCCTCTAAAAACTGATGCCATCTTTATTATCTTTTTTTTTTTGGTACTATTGAATTTTCCTACTTTCATATTCTTTAACTTGATCTGCATGTGTATGACGCCGTTTTTTGAGCCTTTCGAATTCCACTGTTTCATAATCTCTAACCTGCTCTGTATGTGTATCACACCACCATTTTTGAACGTCTTTATGAAGTCTTTTATTTCTGACCCCAATTGGACCTACAAACTTTTCAGTTTCACTTGGTCCAGGCTGATTATTACTTTCCTTATTTTATGAATTTGCACACAGATTATTATTGTTCTTTTGTGCATTCTTTTTAGCCTTCTTTTCTCTCCCATGCTTTTGTGTCTCTTTTCGACGAGGAGCTCTTTCTTCTTCGCTTAATCATTGATGTGCCATCTAGAACGTATAAAATTTTTAAGAGCTGGGAGCACATGAAGTGTGTCTGCCCAAAGCATTCCAACAACTGAGGTTAGATGCCCATGATCTTGTTTTAAATTGTTTGTAAGTAGGGTGTGATGTGCAAAACAACAACAACATTTATTTATATAGCACATTTTCATACAAATAATGTAGCCCAGAGTGCTTTACATGATGAGGAAATAGAAAAAAGACAAAATAAAAAAAAAGAAAAACAAGACAAAACTCAGTAACATAGAATAAAAGTAAAGTGGCCAGGGAGGACAGAAAAAACAAAAAAAAACTCCAGATGGCTGGAAAAAAAATAAAATGTGCAGGGGTTCCAGACCATGAGACCGCCCAGCACACCCTGGGCATTCTACCTAACATAAATGACCAGTCTTCATTGTATTTAGGGTTCTCATAGAAGGACTTGATGATGATGGTCATGTGGATAATCTGACCTAATCTGACCTAATAGAAGCATGTAAATTGAAAAGAGCAGCGGACCCAGGATAGAGCCTTGTGGAACACTATATAGAATACTAGCAAAATACCCGCGCTTTGCAGCGGAGAAGTAGTGTGTTAAAGAGTAATGAAAAAGAAAAGGAAACATTTTGAAAATAACGTAACATGATTGTCAATGTAATTGTTTTGTCACTGTTATGAGTGTTGCTGTCATATATATATATACTAATAAAAGGCAAAGCCCTCACTCACTGACTGACTGACTGACTGACTGACTGACTGACTCATCACTAATTCTCCAACTTCCCATGTAGGTATAAGGCTTAAATTTGGCATGCTTATTCCTTACAGCTTACTTACAAAAGCTAAGCAGGTTTCATTTCGAAATTCTACACATAACGGTCTTAACGGTCAACAACGTCCGCCATGTTGAACTTTCTTATTCATGGCCCCATCTTCACGAAATTTGGTAGGCGGCTTCCCTGCGCTAACCGAAACCAATGTACATACTTATTTCGGTGGTATGACTCCACTGTCAGCCACCATATTGAACTTTGCTATATATATATATAGCATATATATATATGACAACAACACTCATATCAAAGACAAAACAATTACATTAACAATCATGTTACGTTATTTTTAAAATTTTTCCTTTTCTTTTTCATAACTTCTTTAACACACTACTTCTCTGCGAAGTGCGGGTATTCTGCTAGTATATATATATATATTTATATATATATATATATATATATATATATGTAGACTCAAACCGATTATGACAGCACCAATCCAAGCTGTGAGAAAACAGTAAAAAGGAGGCGTGTCAGGACGTTGTGGTACATTTTCTGATGCAGCTAGACGAAAACAACTTTGTGACGCTGCCGCCAAATACACAAAACAATTACTTTGACAATCATGTTACGTTATTTTTAAAATGTTTCTTTTTCTTTTTCATAACTTCTTTAACACATGACTTTGCTGCGAAGTGCGGGTATTTTGCTATATATATAGCATTTCTTATAAATGATAAAAGTTAGTCCCTTAATGCTGTGCACACAGCCCAACTCCTTTTCTGCATAAATCAGGAACAAATCATATAGCTCTCTGCAGCATGATCAACTCAAAACACAGTCATTGATATCTGTGAGTTAAATAATAATGTTTTCTCTTCGACAATATACACACACATATATATATATATATATATATATATATGCATACCCTTTGGGGTGCGAGCAGCTGTTGCTGGGGGTGCCAGAACCAATCGAGGAAGAAAAATGAAAAATATTATTTGTACAAAATCTTAATTTATCTATCCATTCCTAAATAATTAAATGGGCAGGCTATTTCGTATCAGTGCAACACGCTGCTTGTTAAAATGGATGACTCCCGCTCTTACGTGCACTTAGTGCTGCGTGGGTATTATGAACTATAGTATCTGTTCAAGTTCTATTTAAATTTTAAATATAAGTAATTTTTATTTAGTCGACAAAAATATGTTTGGAAGGAAGGCAAGTTAAATTTAGTTATCATTGCATACATTTTTCTTCAACATAGAAATTTAAAGACTAAATTCAACTTACATTCCTACCAAAGATGTTTCTGTCGACTATATAGAACCTACTTATATCCAAATAGAACTTGAAAAGATATATTTTTTCGAATCTGATCGCACATTTTAGATCGACTTGACATGCACCACATCGAGCCTGCATGCTATTGTGCTCTAGCCTGCCTGCCTCAATAAGTCACTGTCGCTTCGCTCTTATTTTTACCGTTCATTTAATCATGGCTAGTCGCAAAAAAATTAGAAAATGGAAGGAAAATTACACTGAGTATGGCTTTACCAAAACAATTATTGATGGTGAATAAAGTATTCATTATTCATAAAGCTTCAATTGATGATCTTTTTTTCTGCGTTAACCTCATATTTTTTCATACTTCTTCTCAAACCAAGGGGGTGTGAAATCGGGATCGTCCGTCACATGGGGGTGCGAGGGTAAAATGAATCGGGAAGCGCTGATATATATGTATGTGTGTGTGTATATATAATATATGTGTATATATATATATATTGAAATAGTTTTACTGTCAAATAATGCAAAGAGTACGCGGCACGTGTTTCACACTAATTCTGGGCTCATCAGGCGTACACACTTACTGCACCCCTCCCGGGAATCGAACCTCGGCCCTAGAGGCAAAGCCTCTTGTGTTGCGCCACGGCATGTGGTTCGTTTACTTGACAGTATGTAGATTGGGGTATATATATACAGTGCATCCGGAAAGTATTCACAGCGCATCACTTTTTCCACATTTTGTAATGTTACAGACTTATTACAAAATGGATTAAGTTCATTTTTTCCCTCAGAATTCTACACTCAACACCCCATAATAACAACATGAAAAAAGTTTACTTTAGGTTTTTGCAAATTTATTAAAAATAAAAAAATTCAGAAAGCACATGTACATATGTATTCACAGCCTTTGCCATGAAGCTCAAAATTGAGCTCAGGTGCATCCTATTTCCCCTGATCATCCTTGAGATGTTTCTGCAGCTTAATTAAAGTCCACCTGTGGTAAATTCAGTTGATTGGACATGATTTGGAAAGGCACAAACCTGTCTATATAAGGTCCCACAGTTGACCGTTCATGTCAGAGCACAAACCAAGCTTGAAGCCAAAGGAATTGTTTGTAGACCTCCAAGACAGGATTGTCTCGAGGCGCAAATCTGGGGAAGATTACAGAAAAAAATTCTGCTGCTTTGAAGGTCCCAATGAGCACAGTGGCCTACATCATTCGTAAGTGGAAGAAGTTCGAAACCACCAGGACTCTTCCTAAAGCTGGCCGGCCATCTAAACGGAGCGATCGGGGCAGCAGGGCCTCAGTCAGGGAGGTGACCAAGAACCCGATGGTCACTCTGTCAGAGCTCCAGAAGTCCTCTGTGGAGAGAGGAGAACCTTCCAGAAGGACAACCATCTCTGCAGCAATCCACCAATCAGGCCTGTATGGTAGAGTGGCCAGATGGAAGCCACTCCTTAGTGAAAGGCACATGGCAGCCCGGCTGAAGTTTGCCAAAAGGCACCTGAAGGACTCTCAGACCATGAGAAACAAAATTTTCTGGTCTGATGTGACAAAGATTGAACTCTTTGGTGTGAATGCCAGGAGTCACGTTTGGAGGAAACCAGGCACCGCTCATCACCAGGCCAATACTATCCCTACAGTGAAGCATGGTGGTGGCAGCATCATGCTGTGGGGGGATTTTTCAGCGGCAGGAACTGGGAGACTAGTCAGGATAAAGGGAAAGATGACTGCAGCAATGTACAGAGACATCCTGGATGAAAACCTGCTCCAGAGAACTCTTGACCTCAGACTGGGGCGACGGTTCATCTTTCAGCAGGACAACGACCCTAAACACACAGCCAAGATATCAAATGAGTGGCTTCAGGACAACTCTGTGAATGTCCTTGAGTGGCCCAGCCAGAGCCCAGACTTGAATCCGATTAAACATCTCTGGAGAGATTTTAAAATGGCTGTGCACCGACGCTTCCCATCCAACCTGATGGAGCTTGAGAGGTGCTGCAAAGAGGAATGGGCAAAACTGGCAAGGATAGGTGTGCCAAGCTTGTGGCATTATATTCAAAAAGACTTGAGGCTGTAATTGCTGCCAAAGGTGCATCGACAAAGTATTGATTAAAGGCTGTGAATACTTATGTACAGTACATGTGATTTCTCAGATTTTTTATTTTTAACAAATTTGCAAAAACTTCGAGTAAACTTTTTTCACGTTGTCATTATGGGGTGTTGTGTGTAGAATTCTGAGGAAAAAAATTAATTCAATTCATTTTGGAATAAGGCTGTAACATAACAAAATGTGGAAAAAGTGATGCGCTGTAAATACTTTCCGGATGCACTGTATATCTATACTAATAAAAGGCAAAGCCCTCACTGACTCACTCACTCACTCACTCATCACTAATTCTCCAACTACCCGTGTAGGTAGAAGGCTGTAAATAAAAAGGCTGTAGTTATCAGCAGGGAGACGTGAATCCCGTGGCGAAGCAAGGAAGGGAATGTACAGACTGGAGCGACGGATGGCCTTATATAGGTAGGCAGCCAACAACGTGGGAGGCGTTGGGATGGGGGACCTAACGCCGCCTCACACGGTGACCGAGCTGCAGGCTATGGACATATATATGTACGTAAGTAGGATTCAGTTAGCGTTGGGAACCCGCGTACCAAATTTCTTGAAGATGGGCCCATAAGTAACAAAGACCATTGAAAAGTTCAATATGGCGGCCGACAGTGGCATCATACCACCGAAATAAGTACCAAATTTCAGCCTTCTACCTAATTAGTACCAAAGTACTAATAAGTACCAAATTTCGTGAAGATGGGCCATGACTAAGAAAGTTCAACATGGCGGACGTTGTTGACCTTTATGACCGTTACACATAGAATTTCGAAATGAAACCTGCTTAACTTTTGTAAGTAAGCTGTAAGGAATGAGCCTGCCAAATTTCAGCCTTCTGCCTAAACGGGAAGTTGGATAATTAGTGACATTGGAAACTTCAATATGGCGGCCGACTGTGGCATCATACCACTGAAATAAGTAAGTACATCGGTTTTGGTTAGCGCAGGGAAGCCACCTACCAAATTTCGTGAAGATGGGGCTATAAATAAGAAAGTTTAACATGGCGAACATTGTCAACCGGTATGACAGTTACGCGTAGAATTTTGAAATGAAACCTGCTTAACTTTTGTAAGTAAACTGTAAGGAATGTGCCTGCCAAATTTCAGCCTTCTACCTACACGGGAAGTTGGAGAATTAGTGACATTGGAAAGTTCAATATAGCGGCTGACAGTGGCATCATCCCACCGAAATAAGTACGTACATTGGTTTCAGTTAGCGCAGGGAAACCGCCTACCAAATTTCGTGAAGATGGGGTCAGCCTTCTACCTACACGGGAAGTTGGAAAATTAGTGATGTTGGAAAGTTCAATATGGCGCCCGACAGTGGCGTCATACCATCGAAATAAGTATGTACATCAGTTTTGGTTAGCGCAGGGAAGCTGCCTACCAAATTTCGTGAAGATGGGGCCATAAATAAGAAAGTTCAACATGGCGGACTTTGTCGACCGTTATGACCGTTACGTGTAGAATTTCAAAATGAAACCTGCTCAACTTTTGTAAGTAAGCTGTAAGGAACGAGCCTGCCAAATTTCAGCCAGTCATTCCTGATTATATAAAGTCAACATCGGAGTATATAAACTCATTCCTGAATACATAAAGTGAAAGTCAAAATCTATTGATTGAAACGACTCTGAACTGAACTAAGTTAACAAAAACGTATTCAGAAAAATAAATAAAAAAAACACTGTTCGGTAAATGTTTTGAAAATGATGCATGTGCCCTGCTCAGGATTGGTTCCTGCCTTGCGCCCAGTGTTGGCTGGGATTGTCTCCAGCAGACCCCCGTGACCCTGTGGTCGGATTCAACGTGTTGGGAAATGGATGGATATTCCGACGCTGACTTTATATATTGAAGTTTTGACTTTATATATTGCAGCGCTTACTTTATAGCCTGTATTCTGACGCAGACTTTATATATTTAAGATTTGACTTTATAGATTCCAGCGCTTACTTTATATATTCTGAAATATTCCAACGCCGTCTTTATATACTCAGGTTTTGACTTTATATATTTGGGAATGACTTTAGGCTATATATTCAAGTTTTGACTTTATATATTCCAGCGCTGACTTTATATATTCAAGTTTTAACTTTATATATTCTCGAATGACTTTATATATACAAGTTTTGACTTTATATAGTTAAATGTAGTCATCATTGCATAACTTTTTCTTTACCATAGAAATTTAAAGACTAAATTCAACTTCCATTCCTAACAACGATATTTCTGGCGACTAAATAGAAGCTACTTATATCCAAATTCGAGCTATTGAGCTGTCGCCTGCCTGCCTGAATAAATCACCCTCACTTCGCTCTTACTTTTTTACCGTACATTTAATCATAGCTAGTGGTGTAAAAATTATAAAATGGAAGGAGGATTACACTGAGTATGGCTTTACCAAAACAATTATTGATGGTGAATCGATTATTCAGAAAGCTTCAATTGGTGATCTGTTTTTCTGTGTTAACCTCATATTTTTTCATACTTCTTCTCAAACCAAGGGGGTGCGGGGCTAAAATGAATCGGGAAGCGCTGATCAATGTAATCGGTTTACCAGGAAATCATGCATTGACAGAAGTTCCCCTTTGCTTGTGATTAAATGAGTGATTTTTAACGCGTTATGGAGCACATGCATCGAAGCTTCTCAGCTGTGCTTGTGCTAAGAAAAGGAACTATTTTAAAAATACCACGATTGTCAATGTAACCTTTTGTAAGTAGTGCCTGGAGGATTCAGTGTGGAGAAACTCTAGACACAGCATGTGTATTAACTTGTGGAGTTTTCTGTGAGTATTTGGTGGCAGCGTCACAAAGTCGTAACACTGCGTTAGCTGCAGTGCGCAGCTCAGAGCGAAATGAGATGAATGGGAGGGGAGATGATGATGTGACTCCCCCACCGCCTTAACTGTCAATCCCCCACAAACACAGTCTCTCGGAATTTGCATAAGCACAGCCCCTCACCTGCAATTTTAACTTAGTTACAAAGCGATCAAAACTCTCGTTTATATCCTGCATCCTCTCATTAAACTTGTATCCCGCATTACCCGTGGGCATGACAAACGCCAGCGGCAGCCTGTCTATGAACTTAATTTAAAGTTTAGGTTTACACCGTGCTTTGTTTCCGAAGTAGCAGCACTCATGAATATGGTTGTATATGTCACTCACTCGCTTCTTATTGTTTCGCTGCCTTCTGAATTATATAATTAATGTTTTCCTAAGCGCTTTTTGGAGCTCTTCCTGGTTTTCTACGTACTGCGTTGACAGTCAGTTCACGTGATTACGTGGGAGGCGTGATGATGTCACACGAAACTCCGCCCTCCACGGCTTTCGAGCTCAACTCCATTACAGTATATGTAGAAAAATAGCTTCCAGTTATGACCATTACGCGTAGAATTTCGAAAATTTTGTAAGTAAGCTGTTAGGAATGAGCCTGCCAAATTTCAGCCTTCCACCCACATGGGAAGTTGGAGAATTAGTGATGAGTGAGTGAGTCAGTCAGTGAGTGAGTGAATGAGTCAGTGAGTCTTTACCTTTTATTAGTCTTTGCCTTTGCCTTTTATTAGTATAGATCATGTGTCTTTTGAGTTATAATTACCACAATTCACAAAGAATTTTCTACCTGTCAGGTAGGATTCAAATCAATTTAAGACACTGTCAAAAGTCTTTGATCCGTATTTCACATACAATTTTTAGTATCAATTTATTCCAGTATTTTTAGATTCGTCTCTTCTGTCCTCAAAATGTAAATATTGCACCTTTCTTCTGCTTTTTAGGTAATCAAGATTTATTCATGATCCTTCCTCTTTAATATCCTAATCAGTATCCTTCTGTTAGTTTGTTAGATAACAAATAACAGATTTCCAATGCTATTCAATTGCTTACTGTTTTCAAACAAAAAAAAAAATATATGGATTTTCAATAAAATGTTAAGCAATGTATGTGAAGGTGGTGTATTGCAACAAGTAATTGGTGGCCCATATCAATGACAGATTGGACTGGACTCATAACACAGAGGAACTACAGTATATAAGAAAGGGCAGAGCAACTGTTTTTTCTTGGGAGACTACATTCCTTCAATGTTGAGTGATGACATCTTTTACATATTCTACAACTCTGTATTGGCCAGTACCTTTTTATAATGCTGTGATGTGCTTGGCTGGTAACATCTCTTAAACAGAGGCTTACTGAATTAACAAACCGATTAAGAGGTAAGCACGTATATAGGATGAACTCTGAACCCATTGGAGGTAGTAGTGGCTTTATGAACAATGATGCACATCCTTTGTCTGACACACACTGAGGCCAATTCATTTGGCCAATGAATCTTTCATCAGAAGAGTGTCAAGAAACACAACTTCTTTACACCAACAGCTTTCATAATGCCCCACTGTGACTGTAACTATTAAGTCAGAAGTTTTATTTCTTTTAAGCAATTCTGGTATGTGTTTAAACTGTAAGGTGTATGTGTGTGAGAGTATATTACATATTGTTATATATGAATTTATCTATTTATTTATGCAAATGGCTTACGCAAAAAGACAAATTTCCACCTGGGGACAAAGTTCTATCTTTCTATATATCTGCTTATCTATATGAAAACAAATAAACATACCGGAACCAATTTACACATACTAAATCAACCCAAGTCAATATGGACAGAGTAAGTATAGCTGAGTTACTGTTGCTAATACTGCTGTAATCTTAAATGATCAAAACATATGCCAAATGGAGGAGCGTCTTTATGATGCTTCAGCAAAGTTACAGTGGTGTGAAAAACTATTTGCCCCCTTCCTGATTTCTTATTCTTTTGCATGTTTGTCACACAAAATGTTTCTAATCATCAAACACATTTAACCATTAGTCAAATTTAACACAAGTAAACACAAAATGCAGTTTTTAAATGATGGTTTTTATTATTTAGGGAGAAAAAATCCAAACCTACATGGCCCTGTGTGAAAAAGTAATTGCCCCTGAACCTAATAACTGGTTGGGCCACCCTTAGCAGCAATAACTGCAATCAAGCGTTTGCGATAACTTGCAAGGAGTCTTTTACAGCGCTCTGGAGTGATTTTGGCCCACTCATCTCTGCAGAATTGTTGTCATTCAGCTTTATTTGAGGGTTTTCTAGCATGAACCGCCTTTTTAAGGTCATGCCATAGCATCTCAATTGGATTCAGGTCAAGACTTTGACTAGGCCACTCCAAAGTCTTCATTTTGTTTTTCTTCAGCCATTCAGAGGTGGATTTGCTGGTGTGTTTTGGGTCATTGTCCTGTTGCAGCACCCAAGATCGCTTCAGCTTGAGTTGACGAACAGATGGCCAGACATTCTCCTTCAGGATTTTTTGGTAGACAGTAGAATTCATGGTTCCATCTATCACAGAAAGCCTTTCAGGTCCTGAAGCAGCAAAACAACCCCAGACCATCACACTACCACCACCATATTTTACTGTTGGTATGATGTTCTTTTTCTGAAATGCTGTGTTCCTTTTACGCCAGATGTAACGGGACATTTGCCTTCCAAAAGTTTAACTTTTGTCTCATCAGTCCACAAGGTATTTTCCCAAAAGTCTTGACAATCATTGAGATGTTTCTTAGCAAAATTGAGATGAGCCCTAATGTTCTTTTGCTTAACAGTGGTTTGCGTCTTGGAAATCTGCCATGCAGGCCGTTTTTGTCCAGTCTCTTTCTTATGGTGGAGTCGTGAACACTGACCTTAATTGAGGCAAGTGAGGCCTGCAGTTCTTTAGACGTTGTCCTGGGGTCTTTTGTGACCTCTCGGATGAGTCGTCTTTGCGTTCTTGGGGTAATTTTGGTCGGCCAGCCACTCCTGGGAAGATTCACCACTGTTCCATGTTTTTGCAATTTGTGGATAATGGCTCTCACTGTGGTTCGCTGGAGTCCCAAAGCTTTAGAAATGGTTTTATAACCTTTACCAGACTGATAGATCTCAATTACTTCTGTTCTCATTTGTTCCTGAATTTCTTTGGATCTTGGCATGATGTCTAGCTTTTGAGGTGCTTTTGGTCTACGTCTCTGTGTCAGGCAGCTCCTATTTAAGTGATTTCTTGATTGAAACAGGTGTGGCAGTAATCAGGCCTGGGGGTGGCTACGGAAATTGAACTCAGGTGTGATACACCACAGTTAGGTTATTTTTGAACAAGGGGGCAATTACTTTTTCACACAGAGCCATGTAGGTTTGGATTTTTTTTCTCCCTAAATAATAAAAACCATCATTTAAAAACTGCATTTTGTGTTTACTTGTGTTATATTTGACTAATGGTTAAATGTGTTTGATGATCAGAAACATTTTGTGTAACAAACATGCAAAAGAATAAGAAATCAGGAAGGGGGCAAATAGTTTTTCACACCACTGTATATGCTGCCACAATCCTTAGAGTCTGAGATATTCTAAGGAGAAAACAGCCTATCCAGAATGACAGTTCATGTAAAAAATAGGCATGGTTTGGTTAGGTCTGCTGGTGCAGTGATATCAAATATCTGTTCTTTATATTACAGTAGGGTCTCCTCTCCATATTATAGTCCACCCTGGTTTCATGTTGACACAATCTGTAGTTTCTGAGATATTCAGATGAGAAAAGTGCCCAGCAATTATCCATATGTGGAGAAAGGGCATGTTTGAGTTAGTGTTGCTAATGTAGTGACGTCAATCTTAAAAGACAGGTCGGTTTCCAATAGAGGAGGGTCTCTAGAATACAGTCCGCCCTGGTTTCATATTGACACAACCCTTAGCTTTATAAATTTTCAAATTAAAAGAGTGCCTATGCAGTTCCTAACGCCTATGTGCTGAATGGACTTGCTTACAACAACAACAACAACAACAACATTTATTTATATAGCACATTTTCATACAAACAGTAGCTCAAAGTGCTTTACATATTAAAGAATAGAAAAATGAAAGACACAATTATAAAACAAAATAAATCAACATTAATTAACATCGAATAAGAGTAAGGTTCAATGGCCAGGGGACAGAAAAACAAAAACTCCAGACGGCTGGAGAAAAAATAAAATCTGTAGGGATTCCAGACCATGAGACCGCCCAGTCCCCTCTGGGCATTCTACCTAACATAAATGAAACAGTCCTCTTTGGATTTAGGATTCTCACGGAAGGGCTTGATGATGATGATGGTCACGTAGACTTCTGCCTTTTAATCCGTCCATCATTGTTGGAGCATCATGAAGCTTTGAGTAGGTGGTGGTGGCGCAGGCCACCACCACAAAGAAACCGGAAAAAGAAACAGAAAAGAGAGTAGGGGTCAGTACGATTTTAGAGCCACCATGAATAGTTATTTTGATGAATTGAACATATAGAGTATCAGGATTAAGTTAAATTAAGATTAAAATGAAGTTATAAAAAGGCCATGTTAAAGTAATGTGTTTTCAGCAGTGTTTTAAAGTGCTCTACTGTATCAGCCTGGCGAATTCCTATTGGCAGGCTATTCCAGATTTTAGGTGCATAGCAGCAGAAGGCCGCCTCACCACTTCTTTTAAGTTTTGTTCTTGGAATTCTAAGGAGACACTCATTTGAGGATCTGAGGTTACGATTTGGAATATAAGGTGTCAGACATTCCGATATATAAGATGGGGCGAGATTATTTAAGGCTTTATAAACCATAAGCAGAATTTTAAAGTCAATTCTGAATGACACAGGTAACCAGTGTAGTGACATCAAAACTGGAGAAATGTGTTCGGATTTTCTTTTCCTAGTTAGGATTCTAGCAGCTGCATTCTGCACTAGTTGCAAACGATTTATATCTTTTTGGGTAGTCCTGAGAGGAGTGCGTTACAGTAATCTAGTCGACTGAAAACAAACGCGTGAACTAATTTCTCAGCATCTTTCAGTGATATAAGAGGTCTAACTTTACTTATGTTTCTTAAGTGAAAAAATGCTGTCCTAATGATCTGATTAATATGTGATTTAAAATTCAGATTACAGTCAACAATCACCCCTAAGCTTTTTACCTCCGTCTTGACTTTTAATCCTAATGTATCCAGTTTATTTCTAATAGCCTCATTGTATCCATTATTGCTGATCACTAAAATTTCAGTTTTCTCTTTATTTAACTTGAGAAAATTACTATTCATCCATTCTGAGATACAAGTCAGACATTGTGTTAGTGAATCAATAGAATCAGGGTCATCAGGTGCTATTGATAAGTACAGCTGTGTGTCATCAGCATAGCTGTGGTAGCTCACGTTGTGCCCTGAGATAATCTGACCTAACGGAAGCATGTAGATTGAGAATAACAGCGGACCCAGGATAGAGCCTTGTGGAACACCATATGGATATCATGTGTCTTGAGTTGTAATTCCCACAACTAACAAAAATTTTCTCCCTGTCAGGTAGGATTCAAACCAATTTAAGACACTGCCAGAGAGGCCCACCCATTGACTAAGGCGATTTCTAAGAATGTTGTGATCAATGGTGTCAAATGCAGCACTCAGATCTAAGAGGATGAGAACAGATAAATGGCCTCTGTCTGCATTTACCCGCAAGTCATTTACTACTTTAACGAGTGCAGTTTCTGTGCTGTGATTTGTTCTAAAACCCGACTGAAATTTATCAAGAATAGCATGTTTATTTAGGTGGTCATTTAACTGCATAATGACTGCCTTCTCCAGAACTTTACTTAAGAAAGGCAGGTTAGAGATGGGTCTAAAATTTTCAAGAGCTGAGGGTCAAGATTATGTTTCTTAAGTAGGGGTTTAACTACAGCAGTCTTAAGACAGTCTGGGAAGACCCCAGTATCTAGTGACGAATTTACTATGTCAGAACATTATCAATTAGCACGCCTGATACTTCTTTGAAAAACCTTGTTGGTATTGGGTCAAGGACGCAGGTGGAGGGTTTTAATTGAGAGATTATTTTCTTTAAATCAGGTAAATCTATCCTAGTGAAAGAGTTTAATTTGTTTATAACAGGATGCTGGGGTTTAGGAGGATCCTTAGTGTTGGAGGGATATACTATGTTATTTCTAATATCATTAATTTTTGATTGAAAATACAGCGACAGCCTCACAGGTTTCACTGGAAGCACTTAGGAGGCATTCCTTTGAGCTACCTGGGTTTAGTAGGCGATCAATTGTAGAAAATAAGACTCTGGGATTACTAGCATTGTTATTTATAATCTTGGAGAAATAGCAGCGTCTCTCAAGACGGACAGTGTTATTGTATTCTGTTATTTTGACTTTTAATATTTCATGGTGGATAGTAAGTTTAGTCTTCCTCCATTGACGCTCAGCTCTACGACATGTTCTCTTTAAATCAGACACTCTTTGGGTCTTCCATGGTATAACAATGCTAGAAGATTTTTAACTGTCTTTTCAGGTGCAACTATGTCAACAGCAGCTCTCACTTTAGTATTAAATCTTTCCACCTTACTATTTACATTATCCTCACTATTATAGCTGGCACTATAAACGGACTGATTGCTTAAAATGTTTGTAAGTTTTAAAGCTGCTGCCGAGTCAAAGAAGCGTTTTTTAACAATATGCTTCTCATGAGTGTTTTTTATCATTATTTCTATATTAAAAAGTAGAAGAAAATGGTCTGATAGACCAATATCAATGATCTGTTTTATATCAACTTTCAGTCCTTTAGTAATCACTAAGTCTAACGTATGACCTGCTTTATGTGTAGGCTGATTTATGAGTTGTCTCAAATCAAAAGAATCCAGGAGGTTCATAAATTCTTTTACTTTTAGATCACACTGATTATCTATATGAAAATTAAAGTCGCCAACTATTAGGAGTGTGTCATAGTTAGTAATTAAAATTGACATTAAGTCAGAGAATTCCTCAAAAAACACGCGTTATATTTAGGAGGTCTATACACGGATAGTACTAGAACTTGAGAATCTCCATGGATAACAACGGCGAGATACTCAAAGGACTTGAACTTACCAAAACTGACATCTTTACATTTTAATCGGCTCGAGTAAATGTTAGCCAATCTGCCCCCATGTTAGCCAATCCGCCCCCCCCCGCTTAGATTAGTGTTGCTGGCACAGTGACCTAATTCCTAACCACTGACAACAGCTGTTATTCTGTGAACTACAAAAATATAGAAATACTAAATTAGGAAATTTTAAGGATTAGATCAATTGTCTAATATTTAAATTTCACACACCCTTAACAAATCAAATTATACAAACAAAGGAATAAAACATGTATGAGTTTATTTGTTTATTAGGTAATTAAAAGTTTTGCTAGATAGAATTGCTTTATTTTGAATTAAATAATTTAGAAAATCCTAGTGTTTGTTAGCACTGTTTGTAATTCCAAAGATAAAAGAGAAAAGAAAATACAAAGAAAATTATGTGAAATAAATATTTTGGCATGCATTATTTCAATTTTTGCATGACTCTTTGTTTATTTTAACTATATTATATATGTTTACAAAATATTTTCTTTTGTCATTAGAAAATATTGCTTAAAATATGTTATTAATTTATTTAACACAGTAAAACAATCCCATGATTACGACTTTAATAACTACATTTCTTTAAAAACATTTCCATCAAGGCTAAAATTAAAATAAAAAAAATGCTTTTGTCAAACTTTTTATCATGTTAAAGCTTAGTTTAAAGACACATGATTAAAAACTCATTTTAAAAAGTGTAATATATGTCATGCTACATGCCAGTGAAATTAACAATCGATGTTAGAAAATGAATGGATGGACTTTATTAATTTAGTAGTTTAAATGTTTATTTTCTATAACACACTTCAAATGCTAATGGGAACTGTCAATTAAAATGTACTGTTTACATGAACATGTCAGTTGCCCTGATTTTGAAGTGCGCCCCTAAAAAGTAAGCGACTTTTATTTTTTTGAGTTTCAGGACGAACAGAAGTGGGCATTTCCATTTTCTGTTACAGTTGCCAGCTTCACAGTACTGTCAAACACAGACATTTGTGCCATCTGCATCTGGCCTAGATTGGAATTAATAACTTAACTTTTTGGAAAAGTTAGATTTTTCTGGGCCTCAAGGCCATTACATGAATCAATTGATGAAAATCATTATTCCACAGGTTGTCTGCAAGTAGCTAAAGAATTTTTTGGCACAGGTCAAATTAATCAGTCAGTGAATCAATCAGGGGCATATACATATATACAATTGTGTCCGCATAATTTTAACAGCAGTAACTGAAAGCAATATAATTTTGACTCTCTTCCAATGTGTGAATTACACATACTGTCTTGGAATTATCAAGTTAGCAAGGATGAAACAATCCTATATTTGACATCAGTCCATCATTGAAAACACTCATATACACAGATACACTAAAAACAGACACCAGTAAAGCTAATAAACAATGATAGGACAGTCCTACCTGCTGAAGTTGTGAGGCTGTAGAATCAATCACTGTTCCACCCAGATCTGAATAATAAAACCATGAAAGTAGACTTAAGTTAAAAAAATAAATAAAACACTCCTGTGTAGTTAATATTTGCAAAAAAAACAAACATATTTTGAGAAAGTAAATGCAAAGTTACAATGCTCATCTGATTCTGCACTCTTAATACAGAAAAGTAATGTTAAGTAAATGGCTCCTCCTGATTTACAAGGCCAAACTGCTGTATTCCTAGCTCTGAAATTCTAAACATGGATGCACACTTGTTTAGTAGTTTTTAAATTCCTGCTATTGATGCCTGACAGATATACAGCTATGCTCAACGTGAATGTGATGAATCTAATAATGCAGTCTGTTTACTCTACCAGGGGTAAAATAGAGAGAGATAATAAATATGTTGTTTCTTTCTATCTTATAAATATGCATTTTATAACAGAGTAGTATCAATTTGGAAACGCTAGCCTATTTTTTCTCTATTTCATTAAAATGTCAAATGGTGTTAAACGATAACCTAACAAGTTTACAACTTATGTATTTACATTACTCACAGGTCAATTTTTTGCAATTTTGCAATATTTTCCTATAAAGCAAAATAATAAATAAAACTGTATTGGTTACAACAGAGCTGAGATTATTATTAATCCTATTAAAATAATACTAGTATTATTTTATTTTGTAAATTAAGCACTGAATAATAAAACAATGAAAATAAAAATGAAAAATAAACATATACATGTTTGTACACATGCTTCTGTGCAGCCAGAGAGAGAGAGAGACATAACTTTTCTGTCATGATAACAATATGACCTATAAAAGGTGTTGATAGATAGAGACATTGTGCGGAAATTGTTTATATTAAATATAGGAAAAAGTTAAATTCAGCTCCCTGTGAACATAATAATTTATATCATATTCAAAAAGTCATAGTTAATTTAACATCCAGTTACCCAATTTAAACAATTTAAATGGTTGACTCCAAATCTTTTTCCTCTACTGTCTGTGCTTATGGACAGCCTTTGGGGCGGGAACCACTCCACTCATGTCATCTATCACCACCTCCAACTCCATCTTCTTCAGCCTCTATGCAGACCTTATCTCTTCCACATCTATTTTGGTACACCTCTTCACTCAAATATCCTCTGCCTTTTGCACCTCATGCCTAATCACTTAGGTCCGTTGTCCTCAGCATAACATCTATTGCTTCCATACCAAGTCTTTCAACAGAGCATTTGCCTTCTACACACGCTGTGACACTCTATACATTCACCTTGTCATTCTCATCTCAGATCATTCAAATTTTGCTTCACGTTCTGCCTCTCACACACCTTTCATAAACTTTACCTTTAAGGCCAGAAACGCTCCTGTTTGTTGTTTGTGCATATCACATTCAAATAACCTTGCAAATTCACAGAATTATATTTACATTGAGCCTCTCAGTGAGTGATGTTTGTACCTTTTGTCCTTTATTGGATCATGTTTTATAAATTACATTAGAGACTATAATTACAGTATTAATGAATAAGAATTGTGTCACACTGTGTTTCTGCAGGCTTACATTTCTCTCAGCTTGCAGTATGGTAGTTTAAATCTAGAGATGGATGCATATCCTGAAATTGGCAGTGTGACATGAGTATAACATTTGAATCACCATATTTGTATTACTGTTGCCTCCCAGCTTTTCTAGTTTTCTAGTTTCCTCCCATGTTCTACAGACATAAATGATAGGTTAAATGGTGACTCTGAATCATTTCTTGTGTTCTCTGTGATGATTTGGTGGCTCTCCCATGGTTGTTTTTTGTTCTATATTCCAGTGCCTTGCCAACATGTCAAAACAGGATAAAATAGAAATACTGTATGAATGTGTCATAGTACTGGATAAACTGACACAACTGTTCTTTATTTTTGTTTCTGCTAACATTTTTAATGTGCAATTTTTAATTTTACATTTGTAAAAAGCTATTGCTTACTTGAATTCCAAAATGGTACATTGTGGTATGTTTCTCAGATCACCTGTGAATCATATACAGTATTTTGTGAAGCCACTAATACCTACTCATATACACAATATACTGAACATATATGAGCATTAGAGTGTTTAATAATGATTGAGCTGTCATTGTGTCTTTTTTCTTCCTAACGACCGGTGCTTGACATCCATATTTATGATGTCAAGAATGGGAAATAACAGCTGAGGTTGCATCCACTTGCATTTATCAGCAGTTGCAATTTCACTCACTTCCCTGGATATAATTAAGGAACACACAGGTTTAGTTGCACACTCAGTCAGTGCTCAGGACAAAACATATTTTCAGGTATGACTGGGCCTAGGATACTTTTTCATTCATTTCCCAATACTGCAAACAGTTTCTGCCTGCAGTTTAAGTAATGAGACAGAAGTGGATAAATGCATTTTTTATTAATTTTCTTCTCTGGACACAGTTTCAGTAAGTAACCAGAAATAGGTACAATTTCAGTCATACTCACTACTGCTTTAGTCATGCTTTTCTCAGCATAAAGTGGAGCTATATAAATTATGCACTTGAAAAAGTCTTACTATATCTCTGATCATCTGAATAATGCAAGTCCTTCATATATAAAGCAGAAAATCATTTGGCATGGTGTCACCCTTTATATGCTTTATAATACAGCATTAAAATAGCTAATTCCATCCAATGTGACCACAGGTGAAAACTGGCATATACTTCATGGTAGTGGAATAAAGTATATGAGACTGCAAAGTTTTAACCATAAAATGGTTATTATGGGCCTTTAAAAATGTACATTGCTTTTCACAAATAGGTGCACATGCACCACTATTGTTTCATGAGAGTGGCAGAATAGCAGGATAAAGTTTCATTTAGTAATAAGAAGCTTACCCTTAAATCAACACAAAAGCGGTTGGTATGTAGAAACTGAAATCAGACATAGAATTTCGTCATTTTAAGTAAGGTAAGGTAAACATGGCTGAATTCTGTGAATAACTAACAAGAAAAGGGTCAAGGTACTTAGGCCAAAATGGATCCATTTTGTATGAAGACTTGAGGTAACATTGACATATTTACAGGCACATAGTTGCCTTTTGTACACATCACATTCTCACTTTTTTCTGGCCTGAGAAAATGCACAAATAGATATACAGTATGTATAGTAGCAAATCCTCACACTGCAAGAATCCTAAACAAAATCAAAATGGCCAGGATCACTTACACTTGCATAAAGGACACAATTACTAGAATAAAGGTGATAATGGGTTACCCTGGAAACAGAGAATCCCAGGATAAGGTAATATTATAAATAGTCTTTATTAATACAGTTTTTTTTTACCCTGCAGTGGACTGGTGACCCATCAAGAGCTTGTCCTAGCTTGATTTTGGATTAAGTGAATTAATGGAGAAAATACCAATGAATGTGTGTAAATAATGCTTTCCTTAGCCTACAGGTGAGTTGACAGGCACGAGCATAATGTAACAGAAAGATTAATTTTATCACACCTTGTTTCATCATCAGGAAACCTCACTCAAAGCATAAAAAGAAAACATGCTATAAGAAATAGCAATTATCTATTAAATTAACTTTCTCTTTAAAATGACCAAAAACTTTAAAAATGCATAGATTTGGAAGAAACAGCAGCAGTGCCACATAGTGAGTATTTATGTATACAGTACTGCAACTTTTTTTTAGCTTCTCACATTTATATGTTATTTTACTTTTCCTAAATACATTTTATTGTGGAACAAAATGGCTAGAAAGAACCAGCACTAAAATAAAGTAGATTGGCAAAAAGAAGAATTCCTTAACCAAACTTCAATCCCTGCTCTCCTCTTCTCTGAAATGGTAGTGCCAAAATTCAAATCTGATTACTGGAGTGCCATTGTGTTCTTATAGAATGCCTGAAGCAGGTGCATAAGTGGCCTAAGAATTTCAAGAACTGAATATGAAGAATGTATTCTAGCATCATAGGAAGCCAAGAATTAACATCCCTGGATGATAATAATGTATTTAGGGTGTTTGCAACATTACAATTTGCAGGTTTGAACTTCTGCTACATTTGACTGCAGTAGCTTTACTTTTCGTCATATCCTTAAAAATATATTGTCTGATGTGTAAATACAGTACACTTTCAAAAGTGTCGGTATAGCCTGGCTGGCAGAGTGATGGAGTGTTTAGTGCTCCAGACACCTGGGTTTGATTATTGGCAGGGTCCTTGTATGCATTTTGTCCTCACACTCCATTTCCACCCTAAGTTCTCAATAAATACATATTTAGTTAATTGATATTTCAGTGTGGGACTGTTAATAGTTTTTATGTGTGCCCTGTGATGGAGCAGTGTCATTTCTAAGGATCATTCCTGCCCAGTCCTAGCAACTTTGAGCCATGCAAGACTGATAAAGGATCAATGGTATGGGTGTCATTCTGGGCAGCACAGTGTTGCAGTGGTTAGTGTTCTAATGGCCTTCATTTGACTCCTGACTCAGACACTGTCTATAGTGCTTGAACATTCTCTCTGTAGTGGATCAAGTCGTATGTGTCATAGTACTGAAAAATCAAATTTAGAAATGTGAGGGTGGATATTATGGATTTACAGAATTGGTGCAGTGCAGTGTAGCTGATAACCAAGAGCAGTACTACAGAAGAATAAATTGAATTATAAGACTTATATAATAATCTCACAGTTCATTGCCTCCATTTATATTTATAATTGTTATTGAAAGTGCTTTCAATAATAATCCAGTTTTTATTTTACATACAGCTTTTAGTTGTGAACAATGTGAAGAGGACCTTAAGGCAGGACGCACACTGAGACTGCAACAACGGGCCTGTAAATTCAAAACGGTCTCTCACTTCACTTCAATACCTACAGTGTGACTAGGGGCGCAAGCAGTGACATTTTCAGTAACCGCATGTGTGCATAGTTCACTGCAATTGCAAAACAGTAACGGTAGGATCGTATACGTTTAATTGAATATAATTCTACCGCAAATAATTTCAAAGGACAACTCAGGTTTCTTCATTTGCAAAAACAAAAAACAAAAACAAAAAAAACAACAAAAAAACCCTGATAACAAAGAAATTCAAAAAAGCAATGGATGCCGCAATATGTGCATGATAATTGGGTCGAATCCGTACCACACAGCCTTCACTTTTAAAGGAGCAGCATCACCTCTACGTTATGAATATACCCGAGTTTTAGTCTTCGAAATGCCTGCAATTACATCAAAAGAAGGGAAAAGGGTCAGCGTCTGTTACCATTTTAGCTCATCAGATAGAAACACTTGAAGCTCGCTACACTAATTAAACACCAAGTCCTTGCAAATATTTGTACTGAATAAATGGAAACGCAGGTCCTGGAGGTTCTCGCGAAACCGCCTGCCTTTGTCTGCGTCTTGTGACTGCCCCACAGCGGCACAATGGAATATGAAGAGAGCCGCGCGCCTCGGGGAATTCCTCTAGTGTTCTTCAAAGGCGCCAATTACTGCAGCGCGCGCTACGCGTCCCGGCGCCTCGCCTTGCAGCGTGTCGCAAGACAGGTCTCGAGCGGAAGACGGGTGCCTTGAAATCCCCCTTATTACGAGAAATGAACCCCCCAAATGAAGTCTTGACTTACGCTAGGATTTGGGCACGGCAGCCGGCCTTTAAGGAGACGGCAGCGATTCACGGCTGGTACAACGGCTTTTCATAATAATGTATGGTATGTACGCACTGTGAGAATATGTGCGCCCTCGCAGGGAAAATGCAGTGAATGAAAAAAAAAGAACTCTTAACATGCACATAAGAAGAAGGGTATATTGAAGGTACAAATTATTGACAGCGTGAGAGCGAGATTGTTTTGCACATTTTATTAATCTGCTTTTTTGCTGTTAGCTTTTGTCTTGCAAAGCATTTCAATATCAAAAGAGCTTATTGTATATTAATCACTTTATTCACAACTACACCCCCTCACCCGTACAACGCATTCTTTATGAATAAAGAGAAAGCTTCAGATCACACCAGAAAAAGATGTGGAATATAATGGACTAAATTAATTTCTACATAAATAGATCGCTTTTCTTTTATTATAATTAGCAGTATTACTATCCGATCAAGAGTTTCAAAATCTTGCTTTTAGAAATACTTAAGCCCTTTTGCAGATGTGTTTTTTCTCCAAGGTTTACATTTAGAAAATATACTCAGCAGCTTGCTAGATATAATTAGACACAAAGGATTGAAATATTGAGTCTACTGTAACAGGAAAATCGTTTTGAAAGAAGAAACACCTTCTGTAATACTGATATATCAGACTGCAGTGTTAAAGTGCTAATGTTCGTAGATGCATTCAGATCCAGAGTATTAAAACACAAGCTGCTTGTGCTCTAGGCACATCTTGCCCATAGTCTACTTACTGTACATGTGCTGCTAGGTTTACCACGTTATAACTTTCCTTAATAAATTGTTCACCACATCTTATTTATTTGTTTCGAAATACTTTGATTATCATATGCTGCTTCATTATTAACCCTGCGCTTGTTGACTTCAAATGATTTGATCTTAAACCTGGAATTATTATTCAGGGCTTCAGTTATATAATTAAAGTGTGGTTTAGTTTTCTTGCATACATTTTTATTTTTGTGCGCTTGTGCATCTTTTTTGCATCTTGAAGTGAGATCTTTCTTTCTGCCCATCTGAACATACACTTCAGAGACACATAGAGTTTTGGGGTCAGAGCACAGGGTCAGCTATTTGTAATGCAGATTTGTACCGGCAGCTTTGGAGTTACCATCCCAGATCCTTTAGTCAGAGAGCCACCACTTTGTCTATTACTGATGGCATAGTGTCTGGGTTTTATTGGAATATATTTGGAAATAAATCAAAATTTGACCAAAAACTTGAAATCTATTTAATATCACTGGCACAATTGTTTTACCATATTGGACCTCAATGTGAGAAAGCATCTTAGATGCAATCAGCTTTTTTATAATTTATGAGAGGGTTCCTTCTTAACATTTCAAACAGAAGGATCTGAGTTTTTTTCCTTTGAGACCTCCTCACTGCCCATTTTTGTGTCAGGTCCAGCTCACACCCCTTCTAACACAGCATTGCCATTGCTGTCCTGCATTCTCTCATTCCCCTTCTCTCTTTCTTTCTCTGTGTGTATATATATATATATATATATATATATATATATATATATATATATATATATATATATATATATATATATATATATGTGTGTGTGTGTGTGTGTGTGTGTGTAAAATATGCATTGTTTATACCTGATGTGTACACTATGAGTAATTTTAATCTCTTTTCCATTTTGAATCTCTGAACAACAAATCAGTCACACCTGTTGTGAGCAGGTATAAATAAAAATAAATATCTTGGAAATTAATGTGTGTGGTGTACATAATGCTTGTTTACCTTAAAACATTGAATTCAACTGAAAAGCGTCTAAAGTTACAGTACTATAAGTCACAAGTTTTGCACACAACAAATCATAAAATAGCTTTTCAGCCAAAGCATTTTTGAGATTAATCCTTATATTCAATGAATTTTCCCCAATTTGGAGTCATTAAAGTAAAAGACATTTGTCAGCAGACGTAATAACATAAAATGCACTACTTGTGTAGAGAACAAAGAGAAATCATTAGACAATTGAATCAGAGTTTGATTCCTTGTACTGTATAATTTTGTGGAAAATAGTTGTGGGATTGAATATTTTCTTTCTAACTCAAACATTTATAACCTTTTCCAATAAATGAATCAACACAAAGCGAGATCTGTGTCACTCAGATGGATGTCACATTTTAATAAGTAAATATATATTAAATTAGAAATGCTAACGGATTAGGTTTCTGCTGAGAAACTGCTGTATTCACTTAAATATTTTTTAGAAAACAGCATTTCTTTATTTGAATGCTTTTCTTTTTCTTTATGCCCTCTGTAAACACTGCAGCTTGAAGTTGAAGAACAAATAAAAACCTTTGCATTGAGGACACCTACATCAATGTCTTTTTTGTCACTCGTTGTCATCTGCATTTAAAAGTCTGGTTGTTTTTGTTTATAATCCTATAACTGCGATTTCATTTCAGTCTTGTGCTGGACTGCCAAAATTTTTAATAGGATTTTGGACACGAATAAAACACTTTGTATTTGTCTCCTCAAATTAATTATTCCAGAGACTGTCAGTCATGCTGATTACGAAAATGCGAGTATATGAGTGAGTGGTGGACCTTTTCTATATTTCCATCACTCAGCAAAGTGGATTTCTGGTTTTGGAAAAGTGACATGTTGCATATTTAAATAAGGAAATATTATAAAATGCATTTGAAAGTGTGTGCTTCCATTTATGTAATTGCAATCTGAAGCCTTTCTAAATAAATATCTAAATATTATCTATATTGATACATTATTTGCAATTTGATATATACAGTACAGGCCAAAAGTTTGGACACACCTCCTCATTCAATGTGTTTTCTTTATTCTCATGACCATTTACATTGGTAGATTCTCACTGAAGGCATCAAAACTATGAATGAACACATGTGGAGTTATGTACTTAACAAAAAAAGGTGAAATAACTGAAAACATGTTTTATATTCTAGTTTCTTCAAAATAGCCACCCTTTGCTCTGATTACTGCTTTGCACACTCTTGGCATTCTCTCGATGAGCTTCAACAGGTAGTCACCTGAAATAAAACCATTTTATATATATGTTTCTTTTGAATTTTTTTTTTATCTATATAAAGCAAACACTGACTATTGGTGATTTGCCATTGTGTCTCTGTAAAATTTAATCAATTGAAATCCCTTCAGTTCAAACCGCATAATGCTGTTTTACACTCATGCTCAGTTTCTAATGTGCATTCTTTGAGATAACCACATTTAGAACCAGTACTGAGAAATTCTAGAAAACATTATCCATTTTAATATTTTAGAGA
Organism: Polypterus senegalus; assembly: GCF_016835505.1. Lineage (NCBI taxonomy): Eukaryota > Metazoa > Chordata > Cladistia > Polypteriformes > Polypteridae > Polypterus > Polypterus senegalus. Next base: position 50,685,861 of record NC_053163.1, read on the forward strand.
TGCTAGATGCTGAAGGTCCTTTTGAGACAGGTGCTTTATGGTGGCTTGCTCTTCATATGCTACCAAATACAGTCCATTGACATGGCTAACCACCATCTTTTTAAAGTTTCTGCCTACTTCCTTTCTCGTAGTACTAAAGGTTGTTCATTTAAAAAATTATTAGATGGAATTACTCTCTTAGCAGTTGGAAAAAACACCCATCACAATGCTTAAACAACTATTAAATGTATGATGAAAATAATAAAATACAGATTTCTGTCAAATTCACATTTTTTATTCTGCCATATCTTAAACATTTAAAGAAATGTACAAATGGAGTAATTAGAATTATGTTAGCACTTCTTTACCCACTGAGCAAAACTCGGTTATCTTTTTTAGATATTTAGGAGATCTCAACAATTTTCATTAATTGTTGTGCTATAGCTACTTTTCAGGGTGGTTGGAACAAAGTTTGTAGTTGAACGGGTGACAGAGTGACATGTGCTGAGTAGATGGAGGAATTGTACTTTGTTATACTTTTCTTAAAGGTATAGCTTTCACATAACTCTTTTCACATTGTAGAAATACTATATTTCTATATAAGAATAACATTTTTTTTTAAACATTCAAAACTTATTGACTCTTCTGTTCAGTTTTTCTCTTCTACAACAAGTTCTTTCTTTTCTGCTCTGTAACCACACTTTTAAAAATACTGGTTATTTAATGGCAGTTTGCTAGGTTGTCTAGTTTCTCATAGAGCTATTGCTTGATAAATTACCATTTCATTCTGAGGATATGTGGACAAAACAGAAATCTTTAATGTACAGTAAGCAATATAGCAGAATACGGAAGATCAAGAAAAACTGAACTGAGCCTGTGCTACACTGTATGAAATGAAGGTCCTTTTAAAATCAGGAACCCACTGATATCTCATAAATCTGTTACTGTCTATTCATGGTTATTTATGGAATCCATTTCAGATCTAAATAAATAAACATTCTTTGTGGAATGTTCCTCTGGATGGTTCCTTTCAGAAGAAAAACTGGTTCCCAAATGGCACTGCTGTAAAGAACCTCATTAGCACCTTTATTTTTAAGAGAGCATATATTGCCAAACTTACACTGGATTCCATTTCCACACATCTACTTTAGTCTGTCTCACACAACCTCTTTTTATTTCCTTACTGCACAGGTACATTTTCTGTAGAATTTAAGGATACTCCTGTCATATTCATTCCGATAAAAAAAAAACTGGTGGCAATGAATAATAACCAATCTGCCTTCTATCGAGGACACAAAAGATTATAGATCACCAACAACTCTTATGTTTTGTTTGTTTTTAACAACAACCTACAAGATCTATTTGAGTCCAGCTTCCACAGATGTCATTCAACTGAGACTGCTTTCATATGCTCTGACCTTATACTTCTTATTTTTCTTCAGCTTTATGCACTGTTAACAACTGCTTAATTTCATTTTCTCTCTTTAAATTTGAAATCATGCACTCTGAATTGGACTAGTTCAAGTTCTACCTCTTTGACTGGGTCTTTTATATCTCTTGGCATAATTTGCTGTCTTTTACTTTAAAGCTATCCAAAGGTGCACAGCAAGGATCTGTGCTGAGCGCTTCTTCTCTTTTTGCCTTTTACTAATTCCAAAGGCATTCTTTTATCTTCTGGATGCTTCTTATACCACTCGGTACATCCTTGGAAGAGTCACTTTCTGCCAATTAATACATTACTTTGTTAACCTGATTCAAAGAATTTAATATTATTACCACAATGGCAGGATTCATCCATTTCTTACTACATATGCCATTTTTCTTCTTTTTTGGTTCAGTTTCTTTTTCAGTTGTTTTCCCTTGGATGAACTCCTGAAAATCTTTGTTGGCAGAGCTCTCATTAACTACTGATTGACCTCAACATGTCATACAGCATCCCATTGTCTATATCTAGTCCTCTGCTTCCTCACAACCTTGGCATCTTATAGTGTGGCTGCAGTTTTAAACTTTTGTCCTGACCTCCAAGTTTCTGCATGGTTTTGGACCCCCACACTTCTAAGTAAGGTCAATCCCGCACCGTTCTTCCTACAAAAGCTTTTCTTTCTTCAGAAATAGAATCTTTACTTAAAAAATTGAACATTTAGTTTCTATTAGTAGGAAGAAGTGAAGACAGAAATATACCTTCATCTAGTGTGTCCCAAATAACAAGAAACAAAAGTCCCTTTTCCAATACAAGGTCAAAGGGAATTAGAGCCTTATGGAGCAACAATAGGCATAAGGCTGTGATTCAGCTTTGAATTAAATGCCAGTCTATTAAAAGAAACACAGGCATGCCTGATTTAGGAATTTTAAATTTAAAATCCCAAATCAACCTCTCTAAAAATCTTTTAACTGTGGGAGTTAACCCTGGAAGCCCAAATGCACATGGACATAGTTTGCAAACTCTGTATAGCCAACACCCTGGCTGACAGCAGAGGTGGAGTACCTCCCACCCTTACTAACATAAAAATGTCAAAATGATTACTTTTCACCAAAAAATACAACAGGTAGAGATTACAAAACATTTATGTCTTTTGTGAAAAACATTAAAGAGTTTTTAGAGAGATTTTATTTTCTGCATGAGGTAGGTTATTTGCCTCTTCATTGAGTACTCTGTTTTTTGTTCCACTTGCCAGAGACGTGCAGGATAGGTTAATTTTTAGCTCTAAACTGAAGTGGTGTGTATGTCTGTGGATGTGTGAGTCCTTGTGAAACTAAATTGAGTTAATCGGGTTTAAGAATGTTATTTTCGCCAATGATGTGCAGAGAAGATTATAATCAAGCATGCTTAATAAGGCCACAGATTTTGTATGTCACATGTTTTTGTGGGCCTGCATTAGGACTATGACGATCACACCCAAATTTTTGTACAGGATAACACAACTATTAATATATAACACTAAAGATCTTTGTTATATTAATGAAAGGAAAAATGCAGATGGGTGTTAATTGGATGTGAAAAAGAAGAAAGACAGGAGAGAAACACAGCAGTCAGTAGTTAAAACATTGTCAAGAATTCCTTTATGGAAAACTATGGGATAAAAAGTCATCAGATAGCCCTAAAGTTCTTCTAAATGTATATTTCATTTACTGCATGTAAATTACTTTTATTTCCTTATACATATTTTTTCATGTTCTTATAAACAAAGAGGTAAGTTATGGTAGAAGGAAATGACATGATAAGCCATGTAAATGTACACTGCATGCAAATTTTCCTTGTTGAGGTGTACGAGTTAAAAAAATAATGTATATCATTTCTACTGCTAAAAAATAATTCACACAAAACACAGTGATATTCTGTTTCAAGTCATTTCTGTAGCTTATCCATAATTTATGCCTGCTATTATTCTTATGTCTGGTTTGGGCACTATAATGTTGCATTTAAACTGACCTGCTGCATACTGCAGTCAGAAGCTCATTTAGATTTTGTGGTGCAAGTAATGAAACTGATGAATTGTTGGGCATATGTCTGCACTGGGCATTTTAAGTCATTTTCTTTGTCTAAGAGCGCCTCTGAAATGTGAATAGATGTACCAACTTGTTAATCTACAGTTTATTCTTCATTAAGGGAGATCTGTAGTTGTGTCAGGCTCAATGGCCATGGATTTTTCATTTTCTGATTAGTCTAATTAAGATATCTCGGGCTTTCTGCAGTTGCTAAGAAATAGTGCTTGCTTGGAGATGGCTAAACATTATACACTGCTGAAGTAAGCCAAAAGTTCAATTTGCATTATAAAGGAAATTCAATTGAAGGCACTGTACCTTAAAACAGAAAGTTCACACACCAAATCACAAATAGATTAAAATTAAACAGATAGTAGAGGCCACACTGTACAATTATACAATTTTCAGTTTTGTATTTTACAGTTCCTACAAAATATTCTCAAAAGTAGTATTACTGTACAAGTAATATGCAGTCTGTTCCAAATGTTTATGTCTAAATTGCAGAAATCCTATGGGTGCCTTAGAGTGTTTTTTAGAATGTGATCTCACTTTGGAGACAGGAAGCAATTCATGAATTCTATAGCCATTCGTAACTGGTTTAGTGGTTGGAGCCCAATAAACCTCCTAAAGTATGAGTCTAGCTCAGCTGGTGAATGAGAAGCAGAATATGAGAAGAAAATCTGGCTGTATTGGATGTTTTACTTTTCACTCACTCTGTAGCCTTTTGTTGTGTTGCAGTCTGGGTTGGATTCGCTGGTACTGCATTTTGCCATACTAAAATGTTTCTTTCCTTTGCACTCTCTGAAATGTCAGCAAGTGCTATGCATTAATCCCACACAGTAACATAACATTCTCAAACACACTTAACGCAATTCAGTGTCATGGTCCGATGGAACCTATCCAAGCTGCATCTGAAAAAAGGCAGAAAACAGTCTTGTTGGGTGTCAGTCTATCTCTGAACACAATTAAATACACATGCACATAGGGCCAATTTAGAGTCACCAACTGCCCTAACAGGCACATCTCTCAGCACATAGGAAGAAAAAGACTGGAGGATTATACTGTATCTTCGATGATGCAGAAAGAATGTGAAACTGCACACAAACATCAACTAGACATGGAATTCAAAACTAAGAGGCTGGATCTGTGAGACAACAGCACTGCCCACTGTGTCTCCATAATCCAGAAAGATTAAAGAGGTCACAGTACAACTAATTAAAGAAAATCAATATTTTTTCAGAATAGTTTGAACACATTTCATTTCATGTCCAATACCAGATCGAGCAGTTTTTGTGCAACAAAATTGCATTGTTTTAAGTTCTCACTTTGGCTTGGATATTTTAGTCTTTAGAAAATATAAATACTTTATTAAATTCTAGCTAAAAAAGTATAAAATAATCCTTTTCATGTATTGCTATTTGGTATAGTAGTTCCCAAAATCCCACCTGATGAGGGCTAAACAGCCAAAACATTCAGTATTCTAACATTTACAGTACTTTTTCAGAGTGGGTTTTTCTTAACACCTACAATTGTATGTTACAAAGGAAGCCTGATGCTGACATTCTGTGACATGTTATTCACATTAATCAAAGATGGGATGCACACCATTTTTTCACTAAGGATGCAGTTTATTAATGTTTACATGAAAGAACATGTTTGGAAAGTAAATTAAATTAATCAAAGGTATCTTTTTTTAAGTACAGTGCATGTTAATCTTAGGGAAAAGTACAAAACAATTGTAAAAACCATTTTAAGGAGATTCTTGCAACCTAATGTTAATTTCTTCACCATTTTTTCTTATTTCTATGGAGGGTGGAGCTGTACCGCAGTTCTGAGCTCTATTGCCATACAGCATTTAAACCGCAGGTTGTGTTTTGTGACTCTGTGTTTACACATTATCCAAGAGTTTATGTGCACTAAGTTTACTTCATTGAAAATGTTTCCTCCTACAGTTTTAAAATATGCAGTTAGGTTGACTGACATACAGAAACTGGTCTGCCGTATGCTTTCTTCCTGGAGTTGGTTCCTGCTTTACTGCCTGTGCTGCCAGGATACATTGGTGCTCCTTGTGACCCTGCACTGGACAATTGTTTTTAAAAATGTATGAATGTGTATTTCTGCAGTTTGTTCAGGGTAGGGCAACTATACTAATAGGTATAGACAAAAAGAACAGGAGACTTCATGCATGCAATATATTAGAGAATAAATGGAAAACCAAAAATGAGTCATAGAGGCATGAAAAAAGATAAGCCAGTATAAAAGACAAATAATGCTTCAGATTATCTTTGGATATCAGATATTATTTAACCATACATGAAAGATGGTGGTCCACTTTTCTATGATTAAAAAGAATAATATAAGAATATATATAAGAAACTATTCTCAGTTTACCTGAAAAATTTGAGAATGGTTCTAGGTTCACTTTTTTTGCTATGTTTAATCTTGAATTGCAAAGAGGCTATGAAAGGGTAGAAACTGATTATGCCAAATGCCAGTTTTATCACCTCTAAAATTGCATGTGCTAGTTCTTTTCCTCTTGTCTTGCCTCTATTTAGTTCTCTTACCTTCAAAAATATTTGTATTTAATTTGAATATTCAAAGACACTGCTTGGTAAGGTCCTGTTTATCAACATTTCTGGTTAAGTTCATCCATTCAGCTGCAGCAGTTAGTTTTTCTAATGCATAGAGCCTCTTCTGACAACATCATACAAAAGGTAGGAATCAATATTGGATGAGATACTAGTCCTTTGCAGACAATGTAGTTAAATTATGTCAGTTTCATCAGCAAACATCTGTATATTTTATCAGTATTTCATTTACATAAAGAAATAATTTGTTAGATGTATTGATAAAGAAATATTACTGCTGGATCCTGTTAGAATCCATGTATGAAGCTGACCACTAATGGCTTCTCCATTTAAAGGGACTGTAAAGCTAATGAAACATTCTTTATTCACAGGGAGTAGAATATGATGTGTTTAATGCAGCAAGTTATTGTAGACGTATGTATAGTGTCTACTGATGAAAGGGATGAAACTGAAATTTTGTAATAGTGATTAATGTTTGCTTTAACCAGAGTAACTTCAGAGTCCTGGATGTGCGAAATCTGAAAAAAGATAGAAAAGATACAACAAAAACCTATTGGACTTCCTCCACAGGGGGAACGGCAACTAACACCGCAAAGATAATTACAAAGTTTTTAACTGATCACAACTTATCAGATCCCTGGAGGTTTTTAAACCCAAATTCAAGAACATATTCTTTCTACTCACCAGTACATCATTGCTACTCAAGGATTGATTACTTCTTTATAGATAATAACTTCTTGCCTAAGATTAAATCTTGTAAATACGATGCTATTGTTATTTCAGACCATGCTCCGATGATCTTGGAGCTGAAATTACTAAGCCCCATACACTCACCCCGCAGATGGCGTCTCAATCCGCTTCTATTAGCTGACGAGAATTGTACTGAATTTATATCCAAACAAATTGAATTCTTTCTAGAGACAAATACATCCCCTGAGATCTCTGCAGGAATACTCTGGGAAACTCTTAAGGCCTTCTTAAGAGGACAGATTATCTCATATCTTTCCCACAGAAATAAATCCGAAGCGAAGAAAGTAGCAGAGATAAAAAGCGAAATTACTAAAATAGATGAAGAACATGCCAGACTACCAAGCGAGACTCTACATAAGAGGAGGCAGGCTCTACATTCAGAATTAAACCTCTTGACAACTAAAGAAACTGAACAACTAATTTACAAATCCAGACATCATTATTATGAACATGGAGAGAAAGCTAATAAGCTTTTAGCGCAACAAATTCACAAGCAAGAAGTGCAACGCAATCTCGTAATTACTAACACTAATGGAGATAAAATCATCGAACACAAAAATATAATGTGCACTTTTAGAGACTACTATAAATCCCTATATACTACTGAGTTTAAAGAAGACAATATACAATCTAATGCATTTCTGGATAAATTACAGATACCACAAATTGACGCTATTAGTGTGGAGGAGCTCGATAAACCTCTGTCATTATCAGAATTACTGGATGCTATAAAGTCACTCCAAGGTGGAAAAGCAGCAGGCCCTGATGGCTACCCTGCAGAGTTTTACAAGAAATTCTCCGCTCAGCTAGCTCCCTCCTATTAGCAACATTTACAGAAGCCAGAGATAACCAATCTCTTCCACAAACCTTTCGCCAAGCACTAATCACTGTCTTTCCAAAACAAAATAAGGACTTATTACAATGTGCATCATACAGACCAATTTCACTTCTGAATAACGACGTTAAAATACTCTCTAAAATCATAGCTAGAAGGATGGAGAAAGTGCTCCCTCAATAATATCACAAGACCAAACTGGATTTATTAGGGGCCGACACTTATCTTCAAATCTTCGACGCCTGTTTAATGTAATATACTCACCAACTAAATCAAACACCCCAGAAATATTATTATCATTGGATGCAGAAAAAGCATTCGACATGATTGAATGGAAATACCTTTTACTATTTTGGAGAAGTTTGGGTTTGGCCCAACATTTGTGCATGGATTAAATTACTGTATACTAACCCAGAAGCTTCAGTTTGCATCAATAACATTTGCTCAGACTACTTTAAACTAGAACGTGGCACAAGACAAGGATGCCCTTTGTCACCACTGCTGTTTGCAATTGCCATTGAACCACTGGCAATACATTGTCGAAATACTGATCAGATAAAGGGGATTAGCAGAGAAGGACTGGAACAGAAAATCTCATTATATGCAGATGACATGGTACTGTATATATCGGACCCAGAAAATTCTGTGCCTGCAGTCTTAGCAGCACTCACAGAATTTCAAAAGCTCTCTGGTCTCAGAATTAATCTGAATAAAAGTGTACTCTTTCCGTGAATTCGCAAGCATATAATATTAGATTAGACACCCTTCCTTTTATCATTGCAGAACAGTTTAAATACCTCGGGGTAAACATCACAAGTAAACATAAAGCTCTTTATCAAAAAATTTCGTCGTCTGTATGGAAAAAATTAAACAAGACTTGCATAGATGGTCAACCCTTCATCTCACACTAGCTGGAAGAATTAACACTGTTAAGATGAATATTCTTCCTAAGCTCCTTTTTATTTCAAAACATACCAATATACATTAATAAATCGTTCTTTAAGCAATTAGATTCAACAATAACCTCATTTATTTGGAATTCTAAACATCCACGCATCAAAAGAGCGACCCTACAAAGACAAAAGGCAGAAGGCGGCATGGCTCTACCTAACTTCCAGTTTTATTACTGGGGCAAATATACAGTCGATAAGAACCTGGACACAAATAGAAGAACATACACAGGCATGGACCGCAATAGAAGTAAAATCCTGCAGTACTTCTTTGTATTCCTTGCTTTGTGCTCCAATAAACACACGCTATCGGCAATACACTAATAACCCAATTGTGCTCCACTCACTTAGAATCTGGAACCAATGTAGAAAGCATTTTAAGACGGAGAAGCTTCTTTCTGTGGCACCCTGCAAAAGAACCACCTCTTTCAACCCTCACAAACATATGCAGTTTTAATATCTGGAAAAATTTGGAATTAACTTGCTTAGAGATCTTTATATAGACAACGTCTTTGCATCCTATGAACAATTACATTCCAAATTTAACATTCCAGCTACAAATTTCTTTCACTATCTTCAAATCAGGAACTTTGTTAAACAGAACCTTCCAGATTTTCCTCATCTTGCACCCTCATCCACGCTGGAAAAATTATTGCTCAATTTCAAGGAGTTAGACTCCATCTCTACAATATATAAAATCCTTTTACAATCCCTTCCTTTCAAAGATCCAAGAGGACACTGGGAAAATGACCTCTCAATTAATATATCAGAAAAGGAGTGGAAAGTAGCAATGCAGAGAATTCACTCAAGCTCCATATGCGCAAAGCATACAATTATACAACTCAAAATTATATATCGAGCACATCTGTCTCGACTAAAACTCTCCAAAATGTTTCCAGGGCATGATCCAACCTGCGAACGTTGCAACCAAGCCCCAGCCTCACTAGGTCACATGTTCTGGGCCTGCTCCAAATTAACATTATTCTGGACAAAAATTTTTAATTACCTCTCAGACAGTCTTGGACTCACAATCCCTCCTAACCCATTAACAGCTGTGTTTGGGGTTCTTCCAGAGGGGCTTAAAGTGGAGAAAGACAAACAAACTGTGATTGCATTCACTACACTGTTGGCACGCAGACTTATTCTGATAAACTGGAAGAACCCAAACTCTCCTCTTTTAAGTCAGTGGGAAACTGATGTGTTATATTATTTAAAATTGGAAAAAATCAAATACTCAGTTAGAGGATCTGTGCAGACTTTTTTCAAAACATGGCAGGATCCAATCAGTAATATTTTGAAATGATTTATAAAGCACAGAGAATTTGTTGATTTAGGTATTTTTAAAAGCCTTAAATTTTACACCGTTTGGCTTGCTCTCTCTCTCAAGGGTGGGGATCGATCTGTTCTTAGCATAATTCTTTTTTTTTGTAAAACTTGATTGCTATGTATTGATTGTAATAAAATTAATAAATAAATAAAAAAAAAACAAAAAAAAAAACCTATTGGATAGATGGATAGATAGATAGATAGATAGATAGATAGATAGATAGATAGATAGATAGATAGATAGATAGATAGATAGATAGATAGATAGATACTTTATTATTCTTTATATACACTGATGCTTCCTTTCACACTATTTTAGGTTCTGTTTCTCTCCCTTGACCTCTTTCAATTTAGATGAAGAAAATAAAAATAATATTATAAACCAGTGTTTTTTTGCCTAAGTCATAGGTCCTTCCTGTGGGTGCTGGTTTACTTGTTTATGAACTAATTATTGACTTAGTGGCTCACTCTTTTTGTCATTCTGCAGTCTATGAGATTCCCAACATTATGTTTATTTTAGACAGTCACCAAATGCAAATGTCCTATGATAGGACAGTGATTAATGCTATTACCACACATCTCTAGGAGACTGGATGCAATTTCAGACTTAGTCACTGACGGTGTTAAGCTTACATCTTTTACTAATTTTAAGAAAGATTTTTCTTGGTATTTTGGTATCCTCCTACATTCCAAAGTGCAGGTTTAGTTAAATGACTACTTAGCCAGTGTGACTCACTGTTAGTGTGTGCCCAGCAATGAACTGGTATCCTATCCAGGGCTAGTCCTGACCTTGCATCCAATGCTCAGGCTGCTCATATATATCATATATATAGGACTGGATTAGAATTGATCAACATATTTTTCTTCCTTTTCATTTCATATTATTAAAGAAAATTCTATTGAAGACACAGTTGCATATGACAATGAAAAACTGCCACCAAGTTGGCTACCGTGATATTTACACCTATACTTGCAAATGACTAATTGTTTGGTGTTTTCAATATGCTGAGAAACAACTGAGGACTTTTCATTTTAACAGTAATTTGACTAAAGGCAATGACAACAATATTTATCTCTTTCAATTTTAAGTAGAGGTAAAAAATAATGAGACTATCTTAGATTGCACAGTGAGATAGAAGACAATTCTGTCCACTGAAATTTTTCAAGGTTGTGAAGCCTATCAAGTAGGAATCACCCTGAACTGGGCATCAGTTCATCACATTTCACAGTTTAACATATATGCACAATATACAGTACTGGTTTAAAGCAACTCATTAACAAGCAGCCATTCCTTTGGGTTTTAGAAAGACAGCCCAAGAGGCTGGAGAACGCTCAGCAGACACTGGAAGATCATGTAAATACCACAACGGGTGAGGCTGGCCCAGTAATCAAACCTAAGTCTCGGGAAGTATGAGACTGTTGTAGTGTATCACCTGAATTAATTAACAACTTATCTAAGTTAAGTTTAACATTCATATTTTAAATAAGCTGAATTAAAAATCAACAGCAGAGTGGTTCAGGACTCTGGGGCTCATTCAAAATCACTTCAATTAATGTAGACCCAGTGTGTAAAATACCGATGATTATCAGGAGATCCTGTTCATGCTGTGGAGTTGGCTGAACAGTGAAATCTTACTCTGGAACTATGGAATATGCAATAAATTTAGCTATTGGAAATACTATCAGAATATGCATATCTTGTATAGACAACAGCATCACAGGGATACACAATCTGTAAATAAAATCAATGCCACTTTATACTTCTAATCAAAATCATGCAGAGCAGTCACTTTCGTGAGGCATACATATTTACACGCACTGTATTCAATAATGAAAATGCTACCAATCAGGCAGATTAAAGGAATACCCCATGATTTTCTATAGTAATACCGGAAACAAAATTGGGACCAGTGCTAAACAAACAGCATACAATATCAAATCATGCATGAAAAAACATATGTTATACATCCAGTTACCAGTATATGCTCACAACATTACCAACACATTTAGGTTTGCTAAAATATTAATTAAGTCACTTCCAGAAAATCTGGGGGACACATTTAAATGGGATTGAACTTCTGAAATGAAGACTTGCTTTCTCCCTCATTAATTCATTATTAATCCTGGCTGCATTTATGGAATTTTTTAACAGCATTTTGTAAAACTAAACTGCTGAATTTACCTTTGGCTTGATGAAACAACCTGGATATGCACAAAACACAAGGCATACTTTCCACCTTATAATGTTTTTGCTCACTTTTCTTTAAGTTTTGAATTCTAATTGTACTCCTCTCTCAAACCACATTTTGCAATGTTGATGTAACGTGAAGAGGAAATGTAGCAAATGAATGGTTTAAAATAACATAAAATTAACATTTTCAGGTGAAGGATTCATTTAAGATATTTTCACCGCATAAACCAATGTGCCACCCTGCCATGTACCAGCAGTTCTAGTTAGTTAAGAGCACAGAACACAGTAGCAAACAATTTTGAGAGTAATGCAGTGGTCCCCTGCAAAGTAAACACTGACACCCTTCTGGTATCAGAAATCTCCATCATTTTCTACTGTTCACAGATTTCAAGGCAAACAGTGATGGCTGCAAAGGACTCCTATTTACACTTTTTCTGCCCTTTGTTTTGTAAATTATCTTGAGGCTTGTCAAAGACTATAATTCTCTTTCCTTTTGGATGGGCTTCTGCCACTCAAGCATTTTGCCCAGCCCGGCTTGTAAAGCTCTCAAAGACAGTTGTCTTTCTATCCCATCTGTAAAGATCTGCCTGTGAATCGCTTCAATAGTTTCTCACAAAAACATTATCCATCCATCCATTTTCTAACCCGCTGAATCCGAACATAGGGTCATGGGGGTCTGCTGGAGCCAATCCCAGCCAACACAGGGCACATGGCAGGAACCAACCCACTGCAGGACACACACAAACACACTAGGGCCAATTTAGAATCACCAATGCACCTAACCTGCATGTCTTTGGACTGTGGGAGGAAACCGGAGCGCCCGGAGAAAACCCATGCAGACATGGGGAGAACATGCAAACTCCAAGCAGGGAGGACCTGGGAAGCGACCCCGGGTCTCCTAACTGCGAGGCATCAGCGCTACCACTGCGCCACCATGCTGCCCCCAAAAACATTAGTGGGTGCCAAATAATTTCTAACAACATAACATATGTTAAAAATTTATATTCCAGTAATAATTTCTAACATCATAAATTTAAAAAATTTATATTTGGGATCTCCATAATTTTGATTTTCAGGATTTCAGATGGATTTCATCATAGGTGATGACCACAAATAAATACTTCTAAAAAAGTAGAATTGACACTTCAAATTATTCCACTCAAACATGTACATTTTCTACAGGTTTTTGCTTCCTATGCCACCTTTCATTTTCAATTTGGTAGTAGGCAAATTCAAAAAGCATTTCTGAAGTACTTTTGACATGCTGTGATAAGACTGAAAATGAAAGTGAACTGACAGGCAGACACATACATAGATCCAGCTCCCCAGAGATTCTATTAAATTCCTTTGGAAATGAAATAGTTTTGGTGAAACATAATACAGTCCTATACATTTTCATTCTAACTAATACCTTTACTATTGAATGCCTTACATAATTACCCTTCTTGGTTAAACAGCAAGGATCTGTTCACCTTTTTCTTAACCTACTTCTTTCTTAGAATGAGAATGGTGCGATGAGGAGGTAATGTTAATCTTTGTAACACTATGCTTTTTGAGATTATTATCTTAATACCTCCAAAATGTCAAACTGAAAGCAAAAGCCATTCGTTTCTCCTGGCTTTTGCAAACTAAGACAGAAAATCTACTGTAACTCCGATTCCATAGCATGGAAAATATTAAGTAGATTCATATTTTATCAGATGGCCAAACCAAATGAATGCAGGAAACAAATCGGGCTATTCAGTGTAAGAAAATAAAGCCTACACTTGACAAGAAATTCTTCACACTGTATATTTCTTCTTGTGGCCTCATTGATTCTATGTTTGAATGTGAGTTTGCAATACTTGCTTAGAATGTAACTCTTCCCCCTGTGGGTTCCTTGAGATTTTTTCTTATCCGCCCCAAAGATATCTGTATGTGTATCTGTAGTTCTTTATGAATTATCACAGTATTAGCAAATGTATGTATGAGAGTGTGCAATGCAATGGACTGGTGCACATTCCCGGTTTGGTTCTTACCTTACACCCAGCATTATTGGGGCTGGCACCATCTCTGAGCAAAAATGAACTGGGTCAGTGAGTTCAAACACGAGTGAATGAGTGGCTGAATACATATTTATTTTCTATTGTTTTTATGAAGAAAAGCAAAATAAGTATAAAATATTCTAAAATACAGAAAGCAAAAAAAATTATCTGAATTGTAAAACATTTGAAAGTAAAGCAAAAAATAGTGAATTCAAAAACAGTAGGCTTCAGTCAGATAACAGAAACATTCTGTCATCTTTAGTGATTTAACTGATGAGGAAGTTTGGAGTAATAATATACAAGTAGTGATGAACATTTATTCAGGAAAGACTGTTTTCTTCAAACTAACCTTTTGGATGTCTTCAATGGCTAGTAGTCTCAGATGAATTAAAAACTGGCTGATCGTTAGGAAACAGCAGGTTATAATGGGAAGTGCAGCACTAAGACAGAGAAATATTTACAGTGTTATCCCAAAGGAGTTGATACTTGGTGCCATTTCATTTTTAGTTTATGTTAATGACTTAGAGACCACAATGTTTTCAGATAATGAACACAGAGGCTATTGCAAACAGTTTGACTAAATTTTAATTATACTAAACAGTCTGCTTAATTTAAAAGATAATTCAAAAACTTCCTTCAGTCACTCATTTTTTAGTTAGCTTCTTCTATTGACAGAAATGGTAGTAAAGAGGCTAAACCGATTAAACCAGACCTCACTTTCCACAGAGACACTCTCCAGCTCTTCCTGGAGATAGCTCAGTTGCTTAAAAGGTAATTTAGGTACATAATTCCTTTGTTATATTCTTTTTTCATTCTCAAGATTTTCTCTTACTGGCAGTGACCCTATACACCTTCCATGGGAGGCCATCAACTGCCTTGCCTGACTTCTGTCAATCTTGAAGGGCAATGACTCCACAACAAGATCCTCCTATTTGAATTGCTCACCCTGGCATAGAGGGTAAAGTAACAGAACCATCTCTGCTCATTTCCACAATTATATTCTCTTGTTTACTACTGAAACCATGTGATCACAAATGAAGATGAAATGTAAACTGACTAGTTAAAGTCTACACTTAAGTCTTTCTGCTTCACCATCATTTTGTGATTTAAGTGTAACAGAAAAACATACAGATACTACTCACTTAATGACCTACCTATTTTACGACCGCGTGGATTTACGACCAGCTCCCCGACCAGTCGGTATTGTATGATGTATGTGAACTTTGGTCATGGAAAGGGCAGCACATAGTTTGAATCTTATGTGTCTGCAACTTTAGTGCTCGGTGTACTGCGTTTTTATTTCTGCCTGGTCTGTGCTGCTGCAGCCACACACCTGACATGTGACCGATACCGTTCCCAAACTCCAACCCGAATCGGCTGCGCTCTTCTGTTGCAAGAGGTGCAGAGGTCCTGAGCTTTGATTATGAAAAAAGGGATAAGAAAGTCTCCATGGGGAGAGTCTGCCGTGACGAGTCTCAATTCAGCCTGCAGCAGAAAAGTCTTCAGTGTGTACGGTGGTCTCCAGATGAGCCTCTCCATGCTGCTTATTCTATTGCTGAGTCCATGTCCTTTGTGTTCACTTGGAAATAATGCACCTAGAATGGAGGGGCACATAGCACAGGCAGTGCTAGCGGCTTCTCGCTTATGAACCAATTCGCTTAATGACCTAGTCGTTGGAACGAAACTCAGTTGTTAAGTAAGAAGTGTCTGTACTTGAAACTGTATGCCTGTGTAACACGGACATCCTGTCATTTGTACCAGAACATTTTAGATTAGAAACTATATATGACATTTAACTCTGTGTTTTGTTTACTGATAACAGTTTACATATAAGAAGTCATATTTCTTATACTTTAATATGTTAAACTAGTTTGGAAAATGTACACAATACTCAGTGGTGTGTTTCTGGAGAATACCATTTACCTATAATTATTAACAGTATATTCAAACGTGTTAGGTAAATTAACCTAGGTAATATAATTGTGTGATATATATGATTTCTTCAGTTTGCCATGCTACATTAACAGGAGCATGAGGAACTCTACCTATAGGTGCAAACAAAGGATGGTGATTTTTTAATTTTACATATGATGGCTCAAGACTCATCTTCATTTAGTATATTGGTCATTTCTACTTCAGTCAAGAATGAGACCCATAGATGCTTTAATCACTCCAACTGCAACAACTGATTACCTTTCAATTGCTGAGAATTCACAGTTTGTTTTATGACAAAATCCGGTTACTGATCTGCAGGTGTTCTTTCTCATTCCAAGTGTACTTCCCTCATAGCTATAAACACCTTTAGTGAACAGAAGTCACATCCTGAGTTCCTTGGCCACTTTTAACAGATCTGAGTTAATTTCACACATCTGAAGCAAACCGTTTCTCAGCAAATGCAGTTGAAATAATGGCATTTATCACTGGACCAAGAATCCTACAATCTAGTAAGAGCTGTCAAAATGCAACGCGTATGTAATCATAAGTGTTTCTCAAGTCTTCAAAAAAATTTTAACTGGATTGTCAGACCTCCATGAGTTGCTCCACTGTTTCACAATTGAGGCAGGATCTACAACTATTGATTGGCAACACTTTTGTAGTGATCATTGAGAAGGTGAAGGAGTCTATTCATTCAGCAACTTGAACACACAGTCTTTTCCTCCTTTACTAAAGTATGCATCATGACCTTTCTCTTTTGCCAAGTTCTGATATAAGAACTATGGATCTCTGTAAACGTGTAATAGAGAAAACAAAAAGAATTTGATAGGTTGGTTATTTCAGGAAATGCATTTGTTGTACTTTTTGAACATAACACAAGCATTGACACAATTGTTTCTACTAAATTCAGAGTTTATTCAATCAATATTGTAGAGATTTTACGTAATATACATCAACTGTAGATATGGAGCACATATACCTTAAAGACTTTTTCTGAATAAATGCACAAATTGTGTATTGTGATGGGCTGTTGTCCCATCCAGGTTTGGTTAGTTTTTCTTAGTTCTTCCAGAATAGTCTGTTGCTACTCATAGCCCTGTAACTAGAAAAAAAGATTGTTCAGATAAATTGTTAACGGGATTGTTTTCAGACTTGCTTCTGTATAAAATATATAGCTACTGTTTTTTTGTTTTAAGCAGTTTCTTTTTTATAATTCAGTCCTTATTAAAATTAATTAGATATTTGTTTCCTATTAGTAATCTACACTCTTACAGTGTCAATTTATAAGATAAGACCATTTTTGTATCATTGATTTGCCAAACATGCATATCATCATATGAGGATGTGATCTGCATGTTGACAATGACCAGGTTGGGATTTAAACCTAACCTGTGAGAGTTGGGAGGCAGCAGCTCTAACTACTGTGTAACATCATGATAACAAAGTTAATTGGTTGGAAAAACCATCAATGGCTATATGGGGTTCAAAGTTTAGCTTTACTCAAATATTCTGAACCTGATATAAAATGAACACTATGAAGTATATAATGAATTATCTAAGAAGAGTCTTTCACAGCTAGAAGAGAAATGCAAATGCCACAAGTGGCATGAATTTTTAAAAAGTAAAGTATTCCTTTTCTCTTCTTGATCTTTGCACTATGTGTATATTCTATTATTTTATTTTATACAGGACATCCACTAAAATGGCATATGTGCCCTCTGCAGTTATGGGTGAATCAGAAATATATTTAAGGTCAAGGTACCACCCAATTACAATACAATACAATACAATACAATACAGTTTATTTTTGTATAGCCCAAAATCACACAGGAAGTGCCGCAATGGGCTTTAACAGGCCCTGCCTTTTGACAGCCCCCCAGCCTTGACTCTCTGAGAAGACAAGGAAAAACTCCCAATAAAACCTTGTAGGGAAAAATGGAAGAAACCTCGGGAAAGGCAGTTCAAAGAGAGACCCCTTTCCAGGTAGGTTGGGCGTGCAGTAGGTGTCAAAAGTAGGGGTCAATACAATACAATATACACAACAGAACAATTCCTTAAGACAGCATAATAAAAATTTTAGAATTACGGTTTAACAGTAGATGATATGACATAATTAGGTTTCGATATTTTTAGAGTCCTGGAGACCTCATCCATCTAGCTGCATCTCCATTTGGCCATGCCACGGCTGAAACATTGTTCATGAAAGGACCCTCTTTCCCATGATTCCTGTGATCCTCCATCAGGGATGACTTTACCTTTGGCAGGCAAACAACTTGGCAGGTGGGCCGTGGCACCAATGGCCACATTTGGGTACCGAGAAAAGAAACAGAATAGGTGAGGGTTAGTATTCAAATATAATTATCATGTTACTTATGTTATAGTGCTAATGACTAACAACAGAGATGCAGTATTTACAGTTAATCAGCAGCTCTAGTCAGGATATGCTAAACTGAAGTAGTGAGTCTTCAGCCGGGATTTAAAGGCTGAGACCGAGGGGGCATCTCTTATGGAAGCAGGAAGACCATTCCACAGTTTAGGGGCCCTGTAACTAAAAGCTCGACCTCCCACTGTTATTTTATTAATCCTTGGAATCCTAAGCAGACCGGCATCTTGAGATCTTAATGTGCGCTCAGGTTTGTAAGTCATGATAAGTTCAGACAAGTAAGCCGGACCTTGGCCGTTTAATGCTTTATATGTTTAAAGGATATGTTAAAAATACGATTACCATCTGTGAATAGTGGCACTCCAGCTACCATAAAAAACCTCACACTGTTCCAGTATGGTGCTGAGGTGACATCCACTGCACTCGGGTCCCAATCCAGGTGGTTTGTTGTGTGGTGGGTACAGCAACACACTATCAATGTACAGTATATTCCCAACTTATCTCCTCCTCCCAATAGTTCACTGTTGGCACTATTCCTACTTTAGAAATTCCCTTTCTCTCCTCCCTACTTTTTTGTTTTGCAACTAGTCCCTGCGCTGCTCCTGGTAAATGCATTCATTTCCTGTTCATAAATTCAGATTATCAGTTTTTAATCTAATGTTACTGTACCTCCTACATGTAGTCTCCTTCTTGGCTTTCCACCTATTAGAGCTTAGCTGTCTTAGAAAATGAAAGAAACATAATTTACTGGAGACATACTGTATGATGTGCAGCAGAGGCTTCCTATTCAATATGAACATAGCAGAATATGCTGGGAATTCAACTTGTGGTGTAACCTTTTCATTAACTAGTGTTAACTTGTGGTGTATCCATGAAGTGAGCAAACAAAGCACTCTACGCATATCAAAGGTCAAAGATTATTATATTAGTCTCTTTTGCCTACTATTAACATTTTTCCAGAGGCCTACAAGAGTCTAGAACTGTTCCTCAGCATTGGGAAAATCAAGACTCCCTAATAAGATCCTTCCTGGGAAGTAAATGGGTCCCTAGCAATCATCATCCATGTAGAAAATCAGGGAAGTTTTGACCAGTTTCTATGCTTTGGCAAGTAACTGTCCCATAAGACAGTTATAGAGGAGTAGGTTGGGCAATCCTTCTGCTATGCCAGCATCTCATCTTACAGGAATGTATATCATTAGATCCTTGAGAAATAAGACATTGGGAAGGAATCCAAGATATTGGCCTATAAGACCTTTTGCATTACTCATCTGCTGTTGCTGAGACATGGGCTGTTTACAGTGGTTGCCAAAACATTTTTAGGAGATTTTATCATGCTTGCCCTATGAAGAATTTCCATATTAATTCCTCACCAAGGCAAATACAGTAATCCCTCGCTATATCACGCTTTGACTTTCGCGGCTTCACTCTATCGCGGATTTTAAATGTAAGCATATCTAAATATATATCACAGATTTTTCGCTGGTTTGCGGATTTCTGCGGACAATGGGTCTTTTAATTTATGGTACATGCTTCCTCATTTTGTTTGCCCAGTTGATTTCATAGAAGGGACGCTATTGGCGGATGGCTTAGAAGCTACCCAATCAGAGCATGTATTACATATTAACTAAAACTCCTCAATGCTATAAGATATGCTTCCTGCGTGGTGCTTGATTGTTTGCTTGTCTCTGCCTCTATCTCACTCTCTCTGACATTCTCTGCGCCTGACATAGGTGGTGTGAGCAGAGGTGCTGTTTGCCTAGTGGATAAGGATGCACCTCTAAGAAATGCAGCTTTATCACGGTGCTTCCAAAAGCACACTTATTGATTTTTTGATTGTTTGCTTTAATCTCTCTCTCTCTCTCTCTCTCTCTCTCTCTCTCTCTCTCTCTCTGACGTTCTCTGCGCCTGACGGAGGAGATGTGAGCAGAGGGGCTGTTTGCACAGAGGCTGTTTGCTTAGAAGATACTGATGCTCCTCTAAAAAATGCCGCTTTATTGCGGTGCTTTGGAATACTTAAAAGCACTAGTATTGATTTTTTGATTGTTTGCTTTTCTTTGCGAGCGCGCTCTCTCTCTATCTGAAATTCTCTGCTCCTGAAGAGAAGAAGATATATTTGCATTCTTTTAATTGTGAGAAAGAACTGTCATCTCTGTCTTGTCATGATGCACAGTTTAAACTTTTGACTAAAGGGTGTTATTTCATGTCTAGAGAGCTCTAATAACGTTAACAGTGTGGGAGAGTTTATAAGGGCTTAAAATATATAAAAATAACTATACAAACATATGGTTTCTACTTCGCGGATTTTCATCTATCGCGGGGGGTTCTGGAATGCAACCCCCACGATCGAGGAGGGATTACTGTATAATAAGCACTAAAACCATGATCCTGCAGAACCAACTCTACTACACTGGTAACTGCATTAGAATGCCTGACTCTTGTCTTCTAAGTTAACTCCTTTACTCCCAGCTGAGTAATCATCAAAAAAGCTGGGATGGCCAGAAGAAGCAATGCAAACACACTATCATGGTTTACAATTCAAGGGTTAGGTCAACTAGCTGAGTGACTGGTATAGGACTACAGAGATTATCAGGTGTCACTTCACTAAGGGGCGGTTTATACTTCACGTTGATAACACTTACATGCTGTATTCATGGCTGCCACGTGTTCCCAGTGTTCTTTTGATGCCTCTTCTGAGTACATCATCAGAAATTAGTGATGCGTGTGCGAGTTGCAGTACCAGCAAAAATATGGGTGGCGTGTGTGTTTAAGTTTTGATATGTGGTGTCAGCATCACTGTTTACTATCAATATGTGAGGGCAAGCTGCAATGCTACTCCAACACGATAAATCTGCATACTTCGATGTTTGATGAATGATGCGGTGAAGCAAATCATAAAACTTAAATGTTGACATGTGAATGTATTCATGGTGCTTTTTTCATCCATTTCTCACATAGGAAATACAGTGGTGCCTGCAGTTCACGAACACAATCCATTTCTGAAGTATGTTCGTGAACCAATTTGTTCGTAGTCCAAAGCAATTTTTCCTATAAGAATGTATTTAATTGGTTCCCAAGCCCATCTAACCCTATTTTTTTCGTTTATTTTTTTTTTTTTTGTAGTAAAAAATCTGAAAAAAAGACATCACAGTATAAAAAAGGCTTAATAATATGAAAATAAAAATAAAGAGAACACTTAGCTCACCTTTGTAAGGGAGAGCTCGGCCGTGAAGGAATGGAAGGGGGTAAGGGAGGAAGCTACTGTTTGGAAGGAGAGTTCCCTTCCATGATAACAGTCGGTAACTGTCCTTCAGGCATTTTTTCATTTTCAGTTTGTCCTTATGGTCATCAACAAACTAATCAACGTCTGGACCATTGATGACCAAGGTCATACTTTTGCTCATGGACACAATATTCTCCACTACACATTTATCTGCTACTAGCCAACCCGTGGCGTACCATACGCCGCATAATCAGGCCGGTTTTTTAATGATTTTTAAGCACAGGGAGAAAATTTACATTTGAAAAATCGGTAATGTAATAAATCATCAAGAAAAGCAACATTATAACAATGCACGGAACAAACCAACACAGTAAAACAGTATGCTATGGTGCTCGGTTTTTAAAGACTGCTTACTTCATTGTGTTTTAACCTCAGTTGTAAAGGATTGTTTTGAGGATCCCATGGGATACCCCTCGCAAACCGTTTAACACGCTGCATGTGGCGATTCACCTCCGCCAGAAACATGCCTCTATGAACAGTCAACGTGGCTCGGAGGTGCCAGGAGTTGGTGGGCGTGGCTCCTTCTGCGTGCGCCATAGGTGTCTTACTTGTCGGCAGCTCAGTGAGTCCACGCCCCTTCCGGCGTGCTTTCCATGGTTGTCTTGCCTTAGTGAATTATATTTATCTGCTATGCCCTCAGCTTCATCAAAGCCCTCTAAATCACTTTCAGGGGCAGCTTCTGGCCACCGTTTCCTCCTGGCTGCTCTTAAGGTCCGGGATGTCATGTCATTCCAGGCCATATCAATGATGCCTATACAGTGGAGGATATCGAAGTGATCCTTCCAAAATTCTCTCAGTGTCAGATCAATGTTGTTTGTGGCCTGAAAACACAGAGAGAAAAGAGCTTTTGTATACAACTTTTTGAAGTTGGCATTCACTTGATTGTCCATGTGCTGCAGCAGAGGCGTTGTGTTGAGGGGCAGGAACTTGATTTTGATGAAGTTGAACTCTCTGTCCAACTCATCCTCCAAGCCTGGCAGGTGTGCCGGGGCATTGTCCATCACCAGGAGGCTCTTAAGGGGCAGCATCTTCTCAGCAAGATCTTGCTTGACGGCTGGCGTGAACACTACAGTTAGCCATTCCTTGAAGAGGAGACCTGTCACCCAAGCCTTCGAGTTCGACTTCCACATAACAGTCAAAAGATTGTCTTTCTTTTAAACGCGTGGGTTTTCAGAGTGATAGACGAGCATCGGCTTCACTCTGAAGTCCCCTCTCGCATTCGCGCACAACAAAAGGGTAAGCATTTCCTTCATTGCCTTATGCACCGGAAATTCTCCTGCTGCGTGATGTATGTCCTCTTCGGCATCTTCTTCCAAAACAAGCCTGTCATCACAATTAAACACTTGATTTGGAAGATACCCTTCTTCATCCACAAACTTGCCGAATGTTTTCACCAACGCTTCCGCAGCTGCCTTGTCTGAACTCGCAGCCTCACCATGCCTTACCACACTATGAATGGCACTTCTACATTTTCAAACCACCCCCTACTTGTTTTAAACTCTTCAAGTTCAACATTCTGGGGGTTTTATCCTTTAAATCACTGTGCAATTGTCTTGCTTTCTCGCAGATCATTGCCTCTAATGCTATCACCAGTCATCTGTTTTTCATTAATCTACATTAATAACAGTTTTGCAACTTCCTCTAACACTTTAGACCTTTGCCTACTTAAAGCTGTTACCCCTTTTGCCACATCAGCTGTTTTGATGGCCTCGTTATTTTTCAAAATTGTCGAGATGGTGGACTTTGCCATCTTGTACTCAGATGTGATATCTGACTTGCGAACACCACGTTCATGCTTTTCAATTATTTCTTTCTTCACTTGTACAGTAATTTTCCTAACCACCTTCTTCTTCTTTTCAACATCACTATTGCTGTTCACTTTCTTAGGGGCCATGTTGAAATAGTAACAGGAGTTACCATAACAAAGAACACAACGTGTACAGTAAGAACTAGTACATACAGTACTGTGTGCATGTCTGACTGTGACCGAAGAATGGGAGAGAGTGGACAGGATGCTCGGCTAGCATGGACAATCTTGCGTCTCTTGGATCACATGCTTCTCGGATCTCCAGGTATTCTCAGCTGTTTGGATACACTCTGTCACCTCACTGGGGCAGCCAGGCAGCCATGCACCGTCCTTTGTCAGCGGAGGCGGCGATTTTGAGGAGCCGGGATTTTGTTCGTCAACCAAAATTTGTTCGTTAACCCCAGCATTTTTTTTGCTAAATTTTTTAGACAGGGGTGTTCATGCACCACAGTCTCAGCTGTACAAGCATCTCATATTCCTCATTGTAATGTTGGAATACATTTAAAACTCTCACATACAGTACTATCTTGTGTGTCACTATTGCAATCTTTTTTTTTGCACCTTCACAACATCATCAGAATGCAAAGAATTTCTATCTTTAGCATCTTTCTTCCCACAACTCACAACACAGCGAAACCGGACATTGTTTTCTCACCATGATGATTTGTCGCACTGCCACCTAGTGGAATCCTCCAGATTTACTTAAAGTATGCATGCATGTATAGACAGTACACTACTTGCATAGCAGCAGCCTCCTCAAACACATGTGTTGTGTAGCATTAAGTATATCCTTGGAATTAGACTGAACACTTCTCTGATGAGCTGGAAAAAAAAGACAATGAAAAAGGGGGAACGGGGACTCTAATTTAAAAATACAGATAACTTTTATTGGCATTGATCTTTTTTTGAATTACAGTGGAAAGGGAGAGAGGCTAAGTTGGACAAAAACAGTTTGGTGGCCTTATTGGGGAGGTCACAAGAGCTTACTTTGTCTATCTGAACCTGTGGAAGACAAATGTGATTACCCATCTGCAATACCGTAGATCCTGTGAGTAGATAAAGTAAAGACACCATACAACACAGTCCAACAATGTGCATGCTTTTAAAGTATGAGAATGACAATTAATAATAGCATCAATAAAGAATTTTAATTATTCTGAAAACACAGAAAATGGCAGTGTATACTTAAGGGCAATTCATACAAAATTCAGTACCACAAAAAAAGTGAAACCTGGCAAGACATTTTTCTTGATGGCTCTCTTGGACTATTTTCTCTACTTTCTTTACACTCTGTCTTTTGCCTTCTTTCCTTTACAACATGAAAATAACCTATAACCTTTTATGCTTTTGCTTATCCTTGATTCACCATAATCTGTTTTTCCTCTCCAAGAAAAATGTTTTCCATGGCCCTTTCTTTGACTTTTAGCTCGTTCCCTTAGAGTGATTTGCTACTGAAATCCAAATCCTGATCTTCTGACTTAACCAATATATCGACTTTTTATTCTTTCTCTGTATCAGCTACTGGTAAACTAGTTCCCCATTTTTACCCTCTGGTTTAGGTATTTCCTCAGAAGAATAAATATTGTCTTTAATATCTGTTCTCAACTATTGAGACTCTACTTGAGTCTCCAAATTGTAATTTATACTTAAGTCTTGAATAAAGCTGCCACCCATCACTACAGAATAATGAAAAAGATATACAGTTGAGTTGTTATTTTACATTGTGATTTATAATATTACTTTATTTTTCTCCTGTTTGCTTCATTTTTCTGGAGCAGGTACTCTTGGCACTTTCATAATATCTGGGTCTCCCATCAACTTAAATACGTAGGAGCAGGGCTTTATTTGAACAAGAAATATTTTCCGATCTTCAAAGTGTCCAGAGCTTCTGATGCATTCTCTATTTAAATGATATATCTTCCTTTTTGCTAAAACTTAATTGGGTTTTGAGCCACCAAACCTCATCTGTGAAGAACTATTATGTCACAGAAGTTCTGTTTGTCTTCATTGGCCCCTTTATCTACAGTCTGTTTAACTGCCATTGGCTGGGTGTTAATTTGGGTGGTTGCTGATTCTTGAAGCATCTGCCATTAGTAATATACTGCCTGTTCACCATTTTCAGTGTGTTAGTAGCTGCTCACCTACTTTACAAAGTATTTCCTGATGTTGTCAAGGATTGAGTAAGTTCATGGGAATGGCACATGTGTCTTAGAAACTGCACACTGTAATTTATTATTGAATAATTAATAGCAAGTTAATGTCTACATAAATGTCCACAGTAATATGCCATCTGTATTATTTATATTTTACATGTTATAGTAATGGTTTAAACAAATTTCAAAATATATCAATTATTTTCTTTTCTTGAAAAACATCTGCAGATCTATATATCTCACAGATGTGTAATGGTGACAAACAAAAATTTCCAAATTATTCATCAAAAACAAGTATATTTCCCTTTACCCTTTCCATTCTCTTTACATTTATTTTAAAAGATATGGTTAAAATTGCTAAGATGTAGAATAATTAAAACACAGTAGTAATTTAAATATTTTAATTAACATTTATATTTAAAATTAAAGACAAATATTCACTGCAGGAAGTTGTAATTGCAAATACATTTTGTTTATTACAGTACTTCTATTATAAATAATGATATTCAAGACCCAGCAATAAATCGTGTTACTAATGTGCACTTCAGTTTCCACAATAAATTTAAAAAAATGTGCACCTTTTAAAATCACGTTGGACATAGTCTAGGAGATGCAGAGGTGCAGTAGTTAGCATTGCCGCCTCATAGTATCAGCAATCTGAGTGT
This sequence comes from Polypterus senegalus, assembly GCF_016835505.1. Taxonomy (NCBI): domain Eukaryota; kingdom Metazoa; phylum Chordata; class Cladistia; order Polypteriformes; family Polypteridae; genus Polypterus; species Polypterus senegalus. Next base: position 50,712,210 of record NC_053163.1, read on the forward strand.
GATCATTGTAAGAAATGTTTATATTCTCCCTATTGTCTTCTTCGTGTATTACAGTTACTTGTATATCCCACATGCTTACATGTTTGCTTATTCATTGCCTTTAGAGTGGCCTTTTCTGAGTTCCCCTTGCACTGAATATCACCCAGATATACTCTGGCTATGCACAACCTTGCTGTTAAAAAAGCATCTTAATCTCACCTAACAGGTCTAAATGCTAAAATAGTATTTTTACAGGAAACCCACTTACTAAGTAAGGATCAGTTCCGGCTGCAAAAAGACTGGTCTGGCCAAATGTTCCATTCTAGTTTTACAAAGAAAACTAGAGGGGTGGGAATTCTCATACATAGAACAGTACCATTTGTAGCATCAGATGTAGTATTGGATCCTGAAGGGAGATATGTGATGGTCATGGGAGACTTATCTAACTGTAAAATGATTTTGATAAATGTTTATGCACCTAATGTTGATGATAAGGAATTTATACAAAATTTATTTGCATCCATTCCCAATCTGAACACTCATAAACTTATAATGGCTGGGGACTTTAATTGTGTTCTAAATCCACTTTTAGATAAGACTTCCTCCACAGGGGGAACGGCAACTAACACCGCAAAGATAATTACAAAGTTTTTAACTGATCACAACTTATCAGATCCCTGGAGGTTTTTAAACCCAAATTCAAGAACATATTCTTTCTACTCACCAGTACATCATTGCTACTCAAGGATTGATTACTTCTTTATAGATAATAACTTCTTGCCTAAGATTAAATCTTGTAAATACGATGCTATTGTTATTTCAGACCATGCTCCGATGATCTTGGAGCTGAAATTACTAAGCCCCATACACTCACCCCGCAGATGGCGCCTCAATCCGCTTCTATTAGCTGACGAGAATTGTACTGAATTTATATCCAAACAAATTGAATTCTTTCTAGAGACAAATACATCCCCTGAGATCTCTGCAGGAATACTCTGGGAAACTCTTAAGGCCTTCTTAAGAGGACAGATTATCTCATATCTTTCCCACAGAAATAAATCCGAGCGAAGAAAGTAGCAGAGATAAAAAGCGAAATTACTAAAATAGATGAAGAACATGCCAGACTACCAAGCAGACTCTACATAAGAGGAGGCAGGCTCTACATTCAGAATTAAACCTCTTGACAACTAAAGAAACCGAACAACTAATTTACAAATCCAGACATCATTATTATGAACATGGAGAGAAAGCTAATAAGCTTTTAGCGCAACAAATTCACAAGCAAGAAGTGCAACGCAATCTCGTAATTACTAACACGAATGGAGATAAAATCATCGAACACAAAAATATAATGTGCACTTTTAGAGACTACTATAAATCCCTATATACTACTGAGTTTAAAGAAGACAATATACAATCTAATGCATTTCTGGATAAATTACAGATACCACAAATTGACGCTATTAGTGTGGAGGAGCTCGATAAACCTCTGTCATTATCAGAATTACTGGATGCTATAAAGTCACTCCAAGGTGGAAAAGCAGCAGGCCCTGATGGCTACCCTGCAGAGTTTTACAAGAAATTCTCCGCTCAGCTAGCTCCCTCCTATTAGCAACATTTACAGAAGCCAGAGATAACCAATCTCTTCCACAAACCTTTCGCCAAGCACTAATCACTGTCTTTCCAAAACAAAATAAGGACTTATTACAATGTGCATCATACAGACCAATTTCACTTCTGAATAACGACGTTAAAATACTCTCTAAAATCATAGCTAGAAGGATGGAGAAAGTGCTCCCTCAATAATATCACAAGACCAAACTGGATTTATTAGGGGCCGACACTTATCTTCAAATCTTCGACGCCTGTTTAATGTAATATACTCACCAACTAAATCAAACACCCCAGAAATATTATTATCATTGGATGCAGAAAAGCATTCGACATGATTGAATGGAAATACCTTTTACTATTTTGGAGAAGTTTGGGTTTGGCCCAACATTTGTGCATGGATTAAATTACTGTATACTAACCCAGAAGCTTCAGTTTGCATCAATAACATTTGCTCAGACTACTTTAAACTAGAACGTGGCACAAGACAAGGATGCCCTTTGTCACCACTGCTGTTTGCAATTGCCATTGAACCACTGGCAATACATTGTCGAAATACTGATCAGATAAAGGGGATTAGCAGAGAAGGACTGGAACAGAAAATCTCATTATATGCAGATGACATGGTACTGTATATATCGGACCCAGAAAATTCTGTGCCTGCAGTCTTAGCAGCACTCACAGAATTTCAAAAGCTCTCTGGTCTCAGAATTAATCTGAATAAAAGTGTACTCTTTCCGTGAATTCGCAAGCATATAATATTAGATTAGACACCCTTCCTTTTATCATTGCAGAACAGTTTAAATACCTCGGGGTAAACATCACAAGTAAACATAAAGCTCTTTATCAAAAAATTTCGTGCCTGTATGGAAAAAATTAAACAAGACTTGCATAGATGGTCAACCCTTCATCTCACACTAGCTGGAAGAATTAACACTGTTAAGATGAATATTCTTCCTAAGCTCCTTTTTATTTCAAAACATACCAATATACATTAATAAATCGTTCTTTAAGCAATTAGATTCAACAATAACCTCATTTATTTGGAATTCTAAACATCCACGCATCAAAAGAGCGACCCTACAAAGACAAAAGGCAGAAGGCGGCATGGCTCTACCTAACTTCCAGTTTTATTACTGGGGCAAATATACAGTCGATAAGAACCTGGACACAAATAGAAGAACATACACAGGCATGGACCGCAATAGAAGTAAAATCCTGCAGTACTTCTTTGTATTCCTTGCTTTGTGCTCCAATAAACACACGTTATCGGCAATACACTAATAACCCAATTGTGCTCCACTCACTTAGAATCTGGAACCAATGTAGAAAGCATTTTAAGACGGAGAAGCTTCTTTCTGTGGCACCCTGCAAAAGAACCACCTCTTTCAACCCTCACAAACATATGCAGTTTTAATATCTGGAAAAATTTGGAATTAACTTGCTTAGAGATCTTTATATAGACAACGTCTTTGCATCCTATGAACAATTACATTCCAAATTTAACATTCCAGCTACAAATTTCTTTCACTATCTTCAAATCAGGAACTTTGTTAAACAGAACCTTCCAGATTTTCCTCATCTTGCACCCTCATCCACGCTGGAAAAATTATTGCTCAATTTCAAGGAGTTAGACTCCATCTCTACAATATATAAAATCCTTTTACAATCCCTTCCTTTCAAAGATCCAAGAGGACACTGGGAAAATGACCTCTCAATTAATATATCAGAAAAGGAGTGGAAAGTAGCAATGCAGAGAATTCACTCAAGCTCCATATGCAAAGCATACAATTATACAACTCAAAATTATATATCGAGCACATCTGTCTCGACTAAAACTCTCCAAAATGTTTCCAGGGCATGATCCAACCTGCGAACGTTGCAACCAAGCCCCAGCCTCACTAGGTCACATGTTCTGGGCCTGCTCCAAATTAACATTATTCTGGACAAAAATTTTTAATTACCTCTCAGACAGTCTTGGACTCACAATCCCTCCTAACCCATTAACAGCTGTGTTTGGGGTTCTTCCAGAGGGTCTTAAAGTGGAGAAAGACAAACAAACTGTGATTGCATTCACTACACTGTTGGCACGCAGACTTATTCTGATAAACTGGAAGAACCCAAACTCTCCTCTTTTAAGTCAGTGGGAAACTGATGTGTTATATTATTTAAAATTGGAAAAATCAAATACTCAGTTAGAGGATCTGTGCAGACTTTTTTCAAAACATGGCAGGATCTAATCAGTAATATTTTGAAATGATTTTATAAAGCACAGAGAATTTGTTGATTTAGGTATTTTTAAAAGCCTTAAATTTTACACCGTTTGGCTTGCTCTCTCTCTCAAGGGTGGGGATCGATCTGTTCTTAGCATAATTCTTTTTTTTTGTAAAACTTGATTGCTATGTATTGATTGTAATAAAATTAATAAATAAATAAAAAAAAAAAAAAAAAAAAAAAAGCATCTTAAGTGAATGGAAATGTAATAAGGTTGCAAATTATAATTTAAAGCACTGTAGTACATTAAAAATATCAGACACGCTGATGAAAAGTACAAGGTGACTCACAGTTAACTTGTTAAAATCAGATATGAAATAAGAATTACTTTTAATAAACATGAAATATTCAGCTGCATGCATTTAGTCTTACAAGTATTTAGGAAAACGTACTTCATTTGTGGAAGCATTTTACATGAATGTAGTTGTACCATTTGTACTGCTGCTTCAGTCAAGAAAACAGATACTTGGTTTTAAAACAATAAGGAGGCATAAATGTCAATATTAGAATATGATAAGGAAAATAAATATATAAATGATACCCACAGTATGGTAGAAGGGCACACAGAATATGTAAGATTAAGCATTGTATCAATATCTTGTTACCACCAACGTAGCATGCTGCACTAAATGTGCTCTATGTGTGTATGTGGGGGTGTGTGTGAGTATGTTGTAGTATATGAAGGAAATGCATTGAAAACCTAACAAAGGCAGATGGTTTTGTCAGGTGTTTTTGGATTGGCAATGTTTCTAGAAAATGTCTGCAGGATACTACAGGGTCATGCCAATAAAGCCCACGGACATCTGCTGCTGGAGAGCAACAAAAGACCTGAAAAAACAGCACAAATCAAAAGGACCCTTCATGTCATTTTTAAACATTCTATTTTCCCATTTGAGAAAATTTCCAAATATAGTGAGCTACAGAATTGCTGGCCTGGAGAGACCCACATTAGTACTCATGTTGTATTCTGCCATTCTGAATTAAATAAAAGGATTTGAAAGGCTTGTTTGAACATATGATTAGCAAAAAATGAAAAAAAAAATGTTTCATTTACCTAACAAAATCTTATAAGTTGCTTTGGACAAGATGTATACTTAAGGCAAATTATCTCCTTTAGAATACAATGTTAGTATTCAATAGTGCATACTGTATACTGGTGTACAAATAAAACATTTGCCATGTTTCATTGTTTTTCTTCCATGAGGCAAAGAATGTCTAGGTGAAGCTTTTCTGTAGGTGTTAATATTTTCCTCTTGCATGCCAAAAACATGCCCGTTAGATTAAATGGACCTAAGTGTGGATGTGTACAGGAGTATGACTGGTGAAGGACTTTAGCCCAGTGCTGTTACTTTTCACTCTCATCTCTGTGATGCAGAACTGGAGCAAATGAACTTGATAATGGATGAATGGAATTTAAAGAAGGCAAATGCAAATATTCTATTATAATGGAACAAAATATCTACAGTTGCATTATAGTATAGAGCAGTAAATCAAAGTTTTTTTCACACTAGCTAAGATGTCTTCTTATTCCATTTACAGAAACTGTTTAGACCAAAATGTGGTTGTGGACAGCTTGAAGATGCATTGGCTTTACTCCTAAGAATAATTTAGGAGTCTGACGTCATTACAGATTACATTTTAGACTAGCTTTCATTTATCATATGTGTATTAACAATTTCTGTTAACAATTCCTAAAATAAAGCATGTGTAGGACAGATTTAGCAGATTGATAGAGACATAATGGATATGAGAGAGGCTTTCATTAAATGATTGGTTTCGTTTGATTCTCTGTAATAAAACTATTTTGAACGCTAGGCTGTTTTCTTGCTTTATTCCCACATTTCTACAATAATTGTATTGTGACTTTTAAGTTTCCTGATGTATGATATAATGCATAGGCATGATTCTTCTGAACAGGTTGTGTTTACATGGGAATGCAGGATATACATTTTTGGAATATTGAAACCCTTCTTTTTAAATGAAACAGCAATTAATGACTCATTCTAAGCTTAACCAACACCATTATCATCACTGTCATGAGCTTTACCAAGTGCTGTAACCTTTTCAAAAATTCATAAGTGGTTTCTAAGAAAGTTCATTTTTTGATGAACAAAATGGTTGCTTGAATTATTCATGAGGTGTTTTCAGTCCTTATAGCCGCCTTTCAGGCTTTAGGATCTTGTCTTACAGTAAAGTGGATCTTTGGTGGCATATATGTTAAAGTCACAAAGATATCCAACAATAACAGCTAGGACAAATTCATCATAAAAAATGTATGTTAGCAACAGTTTGAAAGCTTTGGATTCATAAAAAGTTTGAAGGAAAAAATCATAAGCCGAGAAGGAGAGAAAAGTGACCTGAAAATGAATGTATGACTTATGCTGTTTGTAACAGTAACTGTAGTTGTACCTGTAACTGAAGTCCAAACTCAAGATTGTATTTTTTATACATCTTCTAATCAGACATGCATAAAACAGGCATACATTGAAAGAATTGTGCTGATTATTTGATTTTGGGTGCTGAATTCTCCAACATGTAATGTTTTTTTTTTCACAAAACACATTTTTAGCTGTCAATTAGATTTTTTTTTTGTTTGTTTTTGTACTATAATTAATTAAATATCAATATTTTATTTTAATGATTATTTATTTGGATTGAATGTTTTCAAATATTAAAACCTGTGTTTAAAGCAAAAGTTATTTTATTTGATAATAAGGTCAGATTATAGCTGAAAGTTCTGTGTATCTTACTGGGTCAGTGGCCAAGGCATACCACAATATCATGTTTCCTTTGGAGAGTGAGACAACATCAACATTGACATTGGATTCAGAATGAATGGCCAGCTAGACAAATGCTAAGAGCTTGATGCCAAAAACATTATCAGAACTAGCTTGGTGGATCCAGATAAAGTGTTTCTACCACTGCTTCATATTAAGCTTGGTTTAACTCTTTCAGGGCTGATGTTGACTTTTGTCAAAAGGAGGAGTTGATGATGGTAATCAACTGTAAACTGTGACAAAACCAACCATTATGTTTTAGTTGGACTCTCGTTGCTAGAAGGATTGACCGAGGTTTCCTACACTCATGTGAGTAGCAAGGAGCAAACAACGCGAAAAATGGCACTGACATCTGTCGAGAGATCAAAGTGAATACGTAAAGCAAAATACTCCGTGGGGAATGTTTTGCATATTATCTCTGAACTGGACGATGACTTGTCGGACTCTGATTTTGACATAAGTGATCGAAAATGAATGTGAGAGATTCCAGCTTCAACTGATTGGTCCCCAGCTAGTCGGGGTACTGACAATGTTCACCAGGGAGGACTGTCACTTGTCACAATGATAAGAGGTAGAAACCAGATTGTAATTCACTGCGACCGTGATCGCTACTGCTGTCCCAGCCACGTGAAGAGAGCCTAGCAGCAAACCTGCTGCTCATTCTTGGCCGTAGCATGCAGCAACAGACGTTTTACGTTGATTTCTGTGAGAAAATATAACTTTCCAGAAACTATGTTTTTTTGAAAAAATATTCAGCCCTCAAAGAGTTAATGAAGCAGTTTGTTAAAGCCTGGTCAAAAGTTGAAACCTGTTTTATATATTTATGACAAAAGTTTCCAGATTTATCTGAAGCTAAATTGAAAGAGGGCATTATTGCAGGACCTGATATTAAAAAAATAATTTCTAGTGCATAATTTGATGTTGAGATAAATGACCTGGAATGAAAGGCTTGTTAATCATTTAAATAAGACATTTCTAAGTTTTAGATTACAATAAAGAAATTGTGAGAAACAAATTAGTTAAGTTTAAAGAGTTGTGTTGCAACATATGTCTCCAAGGTCACTTTTTGGATTCACATTTGGAATTTTTCTCTGAAAATCTTGGAGTGGTGACTGAAGATCAGGGTGAAAGATTCCATCAGAGTATAAAGTCAATGCAAAGAATGTATCAGGGATGTGAGGAAGTCAGTATGATGGCAGACTAAGGACACACCAGAAAAGTGTACAAATGACGGTCCACCAAACAAAGTTTTCGATTAAGAAACTAAAAAGTGACAAAAACTGCAGAAGTTATATGTAAGTCAATGTGGTGAAGTATGTTAAAGTCCATAGCTATAGGCAGGGTTTTTATTTTTAATTGATGCAAATTTTGCTCTGTTGGTGCATGTGTGGCGGGGTAACTGGACAGACCTGGGGGGCTCAGTGAAGTGGTGAGCTGATTGTTTAATTAGGTCAGCTGACTTACATCAGCACTCAACAAATTGTAGTTAGGATGCCATACCCACGGGTGTTTAAGGGGTGAGCCTGAGTAGAATGAGAGGGAAAAGTAAATCCAGGAGATTAAAAGAGAGAAAAAGGAGACAGAATTGGGAACTCTGACCACAGTACATGTTTCCACTGTGTAATGGTCCATCCTAGATCCCTCTGAGCCTAGAGAAGTTGACGCCACTTCTGGAAAGTCTGGTTAACATAAGACTTCTTTTTTGCATAGTAAACTTTAAGTGGCATTTGTGAATGTAACTCTGTATTGTAGTGGATACTGCTTTCGTACAAAATCATGATTACAATCACCTGTTGACATTACCAGTTTGAAATCACTGAAATCAGTTTTGTTTAAATCACTTGAGCACTTTGCACCATCTCATGTTTGTTCATGTGTCCTCCTTTGCCCTAGGTCATCTCGGTTCATGACTATTGACGGTTCCAAATTCAAGTGTTGATAGGTATTGTGGAGCAAACCGTGACTGTCACAGTCAATGAATATACATTGTTTTCTTTACATATATTTCGAAATTTTTGATTGACTGAATAGTTTCATGTTAAATCAATTTAAAACAATGTTGTATACATGAAAAAGTAATTTGTTCAAATTAACAACATTTCCTTTCAATTTTGTACTTAAATGTGACATAATGGAAATTATTTTTTTGTTGTATTCATTAATGCAAATAAAAATAACTATTCACATTTAAAACAACAGTTTTTGAGTTTCATTTTGAAGACCTGGCAATTAATACATTGTACAATTGTTCCCATCTTATTTTTATTTTCATAATGAATCAATATTGGAGTCACTAAGCCTACAAAAGAAGGACTCTCTCTTGTACTGAGGAGTATTTAGGGACCCTCTTTCAAAAGTGAATTGACAAACACTGCAAGTGACATAGGTTATGATGTATGAAGATCAATACAGCCACCTGCTGGTAAACTTAGTTTGACCTTTCCCACTAACCCATGATTGAAACACAATCTTGTGCCTAAGGAAAGGAGGAATGCCAGCAAACAGTTTGCTCTAATGGGTCTAAAGACTGGCACTAACAAGCAATGCTAACTTCTAGTCAGTCACAGACTTTTAATTATGTTTAGCATCTCAAATTATTAATTTTACAGGAATTTGGATATGCTACATCTAAAAGAATGATGACATGCAATATTTATAGATACAAAAATGTGCTTTAAAATATATATACAAACTGGGAAAAATAATTCAAATATATTTTGCATTTTAACTATTTATTGTTCTTTCCTACTGAAGCTGATCTTATAAAACTTCCAGAGTACCTAAAAATGTAACACTGAAACTTTTCCGGTGCTGTATTTTCATTTATATAAATGTATGGCTGTTTCTTTAACACTTCCCAATAAATCTAACCTAGATATTTGATATTTTTTAAGTTACCCTGTCTAAGATTTCTCACATCACATCATTCATAATCTGTTGCCTCTACCCATCATAAAGTTGAAACTGCTGCTGCATTATAGATAAGATATATATTCAGCATGTGGATTTTCCTTCATTGCCGACATTTTGCCTATGGGGCAAGAGAGGATAGGATTTGCTCAGTATGTTATGTTGCATTTACTGATCCTTAAATATCTTGCAAACAGGTAGTGCATTATCTGATCATCTTCATTGCTGGTATGTATGTTGTCGGTTGAAAAACAGTCACTATTATATAATTCAGCCTTACTTAACCATTTCTTTGCAATAAATAATAATTATTAATAAATTAAAGTATATTCAACTGAAGGATAAAGACATATTTTGGCAAATATATATACAAAATGGTTTATCATGACAAGTATCTATCTATCTATCTATCTATCTATCTATCTATCTATCTATCTATCTATCTATCTATCTATCTATCTATCTATCTATCTATCTATCTATTGTGATAGATATTAATAGTTCAAGAATGTCAGCCATGGTAGTTAATTTAAAACCAAAATTCAAATCCAAAGGGAAAACACAAAGTCAAAATGGAACCCATCTTCCCTATTGGGTCTACCTCTTGAGGTGAGTACCATGTCGATCAATTACAGCAGCTATCTATCCTTCCATTTCTGGATGCCATCACTGCTTACTCTACCTCAATTCCCATCATTCTCCTCTGAGCTCTTCCTCACTGCCAATGAGCCTTTCCTTCAAATAACACCCTGTGCCTAGAATCAAGTCATTCTCACTAAGCCTTTTATATCCACAGAGTCACTTCCAGAGTCACAGTTTTCATAGTCCTAAAACACCAGGCTACTCCACCATTTGGTAGCTTTCAGGGCCAGTTAACTCAAGAGGATGGAGCTGTCATTCAATGACCAGGCATATACATTATGGCAACTTTCAGGCTGTATTTTATCTTTTTCTAGGTAGACACTATCAACTGTCCCAAGGGGGACACCTCTGCTGACACTTCTTGGCCTTCTGTTTTGCTGTTAGCTTTCCATTACAACATGGCCTCTGACTTGCTCAAGGCATTTTAAATTAATATAATATTGGGGTACACAGACCCACAATCTAGTAGCTCCTATATATTTACAATGGTATACAGAGGTTATATTATTGCAAGCTTTCTTTGTTACTTATATCAGTCCTCTTTTCGCTGGTGTGATCTATTCATACCTGATTGTCCAGGAATGTCTTTTTACCCATTATGTGCACACTTGCATGAATGGGTTTGGCATAAGATGTGGTTTAAATAGACCTTGCGTCTAGAGTACATTTGAGTATGTAGTTTGAATTGGATGTGTTAGCAAAGCCTCAAATTGTGGAAAAGAGATGTCAATGTCAAGACAGTATGAAAGAAAGAAAAACAGAGAGAGAGAGAGAGAATAGACATAGAATCAAAGCGAAAAATAGCGAGAGACATAGAATGATGAGAGGAGTAAGGGAGTGCTTTGGTCCAGTTTCTGAATTTTCATGAATTAAATACATTTTGGGTACTTCAGTTTTCCTCATTGACAAATGAGTTAAGATGCAAAAGCTGGGAGATACCACAACATACAGAAATTATATAAATTGATATTTTAAGCCTACAACGGGTCAAATTATGCTCAATCCCAAAAACCAGATTGGTCAAACAAGTTAGTTTGTCCCTCATGATTGGCAAAGAAGATCAGCAATAATTAGGAGAATAAATGTACCACAATATGTTCAACATTGCTGTCCAAATTCAGAGCTAGGTTGTGCACAAATGAAAGTGCATGTCATCAGGGTCGCCATAAAGTATGGCTAATGAAAATATAGAATGAGAAGGTTAAAAAGACTCCTGCAGAATGAGGAAATTAAAAGTGTAGCTTTACTTTTAATGCCCTAAGAGAGCTCATTGAAAATAAGAACACATTAGCTATCATGTCCTCTTGAAGAACTTTATCAGAGCTATACAAGATAGCAGCCTTAAGCAAGGATTTAGCAACAACAGCTAATCAGTCATTTACTGACAGAAGAAAACAAAAATGCATGGAAGAAAACAAATATCAAAATGATAAAAAAAACTGATATTACATTGCAGCTGTAAAGAAAAGGTGAAGGTTATAAAAAGATGGTGTTAACAATAAATACAGAAATACAGAACTTTTTAATGTCAGCTATTTGTTTTGTAGCCCTGTAAGGAGGAAAGATCCACTCAGAAAAGAACAAACAGTATGGACACCAAAAACTGCTTTTTATTTTAATTGTTTTCTTCTGTCAGTACTAAGGTTTATTTATTAAATATACTGTAAAACTTTAGGTAAAAGTTATAAAAATTAACAGGTAAAGTGAATAACATTAACTTGTTACAGGCACCTATCGGGGGTAGGAGATACTGTATTAGGCAGCAAATAAACAGTGAATTCTTGAAGGTGAAAAATGGGCACGTGTAAGGATGTGAGCAGCTTTGACAAGGGCCAAATTTTAATGGATAGATGACTGGGTCAGAGCATCTCCAAAATGGAAGGTCTTCTGAGGTGTTCCCAATATACAGTAAGTAGTAACTGCCAAAAGTGGTAGAAGGAAGAACAATAGGTTAACTTTTAACAGGGTCATGTGCACTCAAGGTTCATTGATGCACGTGGGGATGAAGACTAGCCCATGTGGTCAGATCCCACAGAAGAGCTACTGTAGCACACATTGTTGAAAAATGTAATGCTGGTCATGAGGCAAAGGTGTCAGAACACCAAGGCATCACATGGGGCTGTATAACTGTAGACTGATCATAGTTCTCATGCTGACCATTGTCCACTGCCAAAAGTGCCTGCAATTGGCATTATGGAGCAATGGAAGATGGTCTGATGAACCATGTTTTCTTTTAGCTCATGTGGATAGCAGGGTATGCATGCATCTTTTATCTGTGGAAGAGATGGCAGCAGGATGCACGGTAGGAAGAAGGCAGCCCAGTGGAGGTAGTGTGATACTCTGGGAAGTGTTCAGCTGGGAAACTTTGAATCCTGGCATTCATGTGGATATTACTTTGATACTTACCACCTCCCTAAAGATTGTTGTGGACCACATAGAGCACCTCATGTCAACGGCATTTTGTGATGATAGTAGCTTTTTCTACCAGGATAATATGCCCTGCCACGCTTCAAAAATAGTTCAGAAATAATTTGAGGAACACCACAGAGTTCAATGTGTTGACCTGCCTTCCAATTACCCAACATCTCAATCCAATCGAACATCTATAGAATGTGCTGGTAAAACAAGTCCCATCCATAGAGGACCCACCTTGCATCTTAAAGGACTTAAAAGATCTGCTGCTAATGCCTTAGTGTATATGCCTAGCAGTGGCCTGAGTTTCCATCCAATGGTTCATTTCAACAGAGTATCTGCTGCTCCCTATGATCCTGAATTGGAATGAGAGGCTCTGGCAATGAAGATATTAAAATGTATGTTAATTATACACTTAACAAATAATATTGTTAGCATGGATAAGTAACATGCATATCAACTTCCTACTTATTTTTAATGAACAATTAAAGTGCCTATTGATGTAATAATTTTAAGAATTTTTAAACTGAAAAACATTTAGGTCACTGCAAGACAAAATTTAAAAAAAAAATCCTTTTAGTCAGTGGAGCTTGCTAGGGTGCCTATCTGTCTACCAGTGGTTAATCTCCTCTATATTACTTATTGGTCTTCCCACCACATTTAACAAATGCACTTAAGTGCTCTTTTTAATTCTCTTAAAAATAAGTTTAGTTCTCTATTATAGCAATATGTGATTTGTCATTCAAGCAGGTGTATATATATATATATATATATATATATATATATATATATATATATATATATTCTGTTTTACCTTTATGAAATCACAGCACTCTGGAACATTTTATTACTGCAAGAAAAGCACATTTTAAGAGGATACAATGAGCTTGTGGTAAAAGGATAAATTGTGTGGTTGAATGAGTCCATATGCTTTTTCCACCTCTGTCAACTAGTGAAGGCACAGAAAGTCTACACTCCTGAGACCTATGAGGCAAATTCCTAAGAAAGCTCAAGATTCTGTAATGCAGTCGCCTTAGCTGTCTGTCTGCCATTGTTAAAGACCGTTCCTGCACATTACACACACATTAAGAAACCTATAGGTTTTAAGAAAGGTTAAAGTGTCTGCTTCTTTGCTGCACAGTTTTATAATGTTAGTTTATTTCAGCCATGCAAAACTGTATGCATTGTATTTTCAATTATCTACATTTCCAGTGGATATTCTCAACACCATTTGGTGTCAATACCTTATATTCAGAATGCAAAGAAGAAAGTGTAATGAAAGTAAAGCAAAGAGGTTCATTATTTTTATTTTTTGAAGTTTTATTAATTTTATTGCAATCATTCCATACAAATCAATCAATTTTTACAAAAAGTAAAATTGAGTTAAGAACAAGTCGACCCCCACCCCTGAGAGAGAGAGAGCAAGGCGAACGGCGTAAAAATTAAGGCTTGCAAACATACCTAAATTAATAAATTTGATAAGCCAATAGAGATGAATGCAGAAGACAAAGAAATACAGAAATAATTGCTTCCTCTGTGCTTTAAGAGCTTATTTTAAAATATTACTGATTAGATCCTGCTATGTTTTGAAAAAAGTCTGTACAGATCCTCTAACTGAGTATTTGATTTTTTCCAATTTCAAATAGTATAAAACATCGGTTTCCCACTGACATAAAAGAGGAGAGTTTGGGTTCTTCCAGTTTAGCAGAATAAGTCTGCGTGCCAAAAGTGTAGTGAATGCAATCACAGTTTGTTTATCTTTCTCCACTTTAAACCCATCTGGAAGAACCCCAATCACAGCTGTTAATGGGTTAGGAGGGATTTATGACACCAAGGCTGTCTGAAAGGTAATTAAAAATTTTGGTCCAGAATGATGTTAATTTGGTGCATGAACATGTGACCCAGTGAGGCTGGGACTTGATTGCATTGTTCACAGGTTGGATCATGCCCTGGAAACATTTTGGAGAGTTTTAGACTAGACAAATGTGCTCGATATATAATTTTGAGTTGTATAATTGTATGCTTTGCACATATGGAGCTCGAGTGAATTCTCTGCATTGCTACTTTCCACTCCTTTTCTGATATATTAATTGAGAGATCTTTTTCCCAGTGTCTTCTTGGATCTTTGAAAGGGAGGGACTGTAAAATGATTTTATATATTGTAGAGATGGTGTCTAAGTCCTTGAGATTGAGCAATATTTTTTCTAGCATGGATGAGGGTGCGAGATGAGGAAAATCTGGAAGGTTTTGTTTAACAAAGTTCCTAATTTGAAGATAGTGAAAGAAATGTGTAGCTGGAATGTTAAATTTTGAATGTAATTGTTCATAGGAAGCAAAGACGTTGTCTATATAAAGATCTCTAAGCAAGTTAATCCCAAATTTTTCCAGATATTAAAAACAGCACATGTTTGCGAAGGTTAAAAGAGGTGGTTCTCTTGCAGTGGTGCCACAGATAAAAGCTTCTCAGTCTTAAAAATAAAAAAGATTTTTTTTCCATGGAAAAATGTATAACATGCATGCACAGATATCATCCATTGAGAATACCTCACAAGAGATGCTAAAAACATGGTCTTTGTACTTTATAAAATATTGTAATGCTGATTATTTTATATATTCAAATATCCTTCTTCTTTTAACATGCCTCCTGTAGTTGTCTTAATAAATGTGTGTGCCCTATCCAAGTATATAACTCTCTGGATTCAAGTAGTTGAATAAAGCAGGGAGAAAATTCGCCAGATGCTGTTATACAATATTACAACACAAATTGGATATACCTAGTTGTTTCTTAATTAATCAGATATTGAACTTAAAACCCATTATACCTTCCATAGTTTATATAGTGGCATGGCAATGACAATCATTGTGACTGTTTCTTACTGTCCTTCTAATCCTTTTTCTCTGCTCAGCTTTCATTAGGACACTTAGTCTCACTATCATATTGCCTAAATTATCTCTAAATTACTGGGCCTAGCTTACACCATGGTGAATTTTAGAATGTATAATTAATCTCTGGTTGGCCAGTGCACATGGGCTGGATGACCATGAATTTATCTTCTCTGAAACCAATAAGCAGCAGAATCTTTTTGTTCCTCTGCATTGCCCTGAGGCCTGAGTATTATTATTATTGTTAACAGTATTTAGAACCCAATTAAACATAAAAGCCACAAATATATGTATTGCATTGCATTTTGTGTTTTTATTGAATTGTTGTTAGTGTTTAATTTTAGATGTATTATAATAGTAAAGTTCTCTAAAGTTGTCAATGGAAATGTTGCTATATAAAAATAATTTTATTTAGCTAAATTCAAATCTATAAAAAGAGATTTTTCTCAGTTTATTTGCACACTCGGTCTGCTCTTTATCTATTCATTTAGTGACCTACTTAATCCAATTTAATTTTACAAGGGGCCAGGGCCTAATCCACCAGCATTAGGTAGAAGCGTGACAGTAACACTAGATATAGTGCTAGTCTTTTGTAGGGTACGTTAACAGTCACCCACAGTTAGAAGATGCCCTATAAAATTAAAACATGTCTTTGGAAAACAGGAGGAGAACTGGAAAAAGCAAGGAGAAAAAAACAGTCAGACACAAGTAAAATGTTCAAGATCTGCACAAACAGTGACTGGACTATGATTTGAATACAGTCACTTGGTAGGTGTGAGAAAGCAACAGTGACATGTAAATTTTAAAAGCAGTCAGTCTAACATGTTTATCCTTAGCATTGACCGTCATAATTATATTTTACATCAATAATCATAATAAAGTGGTCTTACTACAATTACAGTAGCAAAGAAACTAAAAAGAAATCAAGGTACAAATGTGTAACTCCAGTTATGAAATCACTACAGTGGCTTCCTGTTAAATTTAGAGTTGGTTTTAAATAACTGAATTTGACACATAAATTCAGCAGTATAAATTGCTTAATAGCCTATGTTTACATTTCAGAATCTAATAATTTCTGTAGTCATCAATGGAGAGATAACAGGCTAAAGGTCTTCTTAAAATTCATAAAACAAACAAAACTGGGATAGGCCCCATATTTCTAGAATGAAATTAATACAGATATTAGAGGGGGATCTGTCAGTATCACCCTTTGAATGAAGGCTAAAGAATCACTATCTGAGTTCAGTATACTCTTCAAGAAGGTGCTGTTTGTGTGGTGTATATTGTCAAATAATAGAACCCATTTTCTTGATTGGCTTTTGCTTTGATGTCCCGTTATTCATTAGTCTGTTAAAAATTGATCTTGGAGAGGATATGCTATCAACAATGATGGACACAGTACCAAACCTTAAATGAATTATACCACAATTATTTATATTTTCTTGCACTGTAGCATCCTATGGAGTAATTATAAATTGCCTTGATAGTTGGCTGACTAAGGACTGTTAGTATTTGGATGTTTTAAAAAACATTTTAGTAATTGCATATACAATAGGTGTGTGTAGATTCTGTATATTGTATTTGTATATTCCTAATAACTATATACAGTAAATACATATATCATTACTGCATGGTGCTTTCATGTTCAGAACTTAATTTTTATGTTTTATTGTGTGTAGATAAAATGCATGCATACTTCAATTAACTGTGTGTTTTATCACATGTAATTTTGAGTTTTATTTTTGCTATTAAAGCTATACTCTGCTTTGGTTGATTAAATTAAACTGAATTGACATTAGTATTTATATTGCACTAATGTACAATTAATAATATACAAGTAAAAATGTATTGCAACTATATGCTTTTGTGGTATCTGAGTATTTAATCAACTACACAGCAACATATATGCAGCAAAGACTAGTTAATTTAGTTAAGCAGATATAAATTAATCATGTGTACAATTTAGCTGTATAATGTGCATGCAGAAAGACTTAAATACATCTTAAAGGAACATAGAAAAGGCACCAAGAGTGTTGGCACAAATATTTAAGGAATATGATTGCCTACTTGGGAATAGGCCGACACACAAACATTATTAGCCAAAAGTGGTCCTATTCTTAGAAACAGGCTGTTAATGAAAAAAAAAATTTACAATGACTGACATGATACAAGTAGAAAAACAGCCGAGAAACTAAGCTCCACCTTAGTGTCAGTGAATGTCAACAAGTAGCTATTGCAGAAGCATCTAAGGAAAGCAACTGTTGTAGGGTTGGAAAAGCATTCCCTGGTCTGATGAATGCCACTTCCTATTGAGGCCCAATGAGAAAAGTAGACTTATAGAAATCATGGAAAATAGTATGAATATTCAGTTAACATTATGTTCTATTTCGGACAGTACAACTTACACATTCATTGCTACTTTTATCCTTTTACTTTTATCATTGCTAAAAATCACATGCATCTGTATCACAAATCCAATGACCCCTCTGTTTTAATTTTAGCATGATATTGTTGTCGCAGGTTCAACATTTGTAAGTAACTACCAACTTAAATTCTGATCATTTTTAAAAATTAAATGGTACATAATTGTATATCAATTAAAAAAGAAAAATAAACCAGAGGGACTGGTGCGGGAATGTCATTGTCAATTATCCTTAACCTATTTGATTCTATTTTTCCAGTTTTCTGTAAATAGTTTAAAATATTTATATACTGTGAGTTTTTTATTGCACTGCTTCTTAAGAAATTACAAAATGAAATGCAAATAAAGCATTCTCATCAGAAAACTAACTGTACGGTATTTTAAATAACATATTTAACAAGAAGATACAATGAAAGCAATAAAAAACAGTCAATAATAGTCAATAGTAATATGTTCTGTTTATCTTGCATTTTAAATTAAATGTTAGATTTTGCAATACCAGATTTATTGAATGGATTATTGGTTAATTCCTTACATCTCTTATTGTGCTATTGTAATAGACGTAGCATAATAATTGACTGTTACTGAAAAAGAAAAACTTGCAGCTACATGAAATTTTAAAAGAACACACAACTCCTGATGCTGATTTTGTTCTATAAATATTGTTAACTTTCCATGTAATAGGCAACTGTCAATTTTTTATATGTGTACTGGAAATTTATAAAAAATGAATGGAAATAAAACCTTTGTCATAAAGTTTAAATATTTCTTGAGTTAACTTGTTTCCAGGGAGTCTAAACATAGCATTATGTTTTCCCTTTGGTGTTAAAATCATATACTGTATATTATACAGCACAATGAGGGGAAAAGAATCAGGTAATTCTCTTTACTGATATTCAGTACTGACAGTTATGAGACTGACCCTATTATATCTGTGTATTATTAAATCATTAAAGATCATGTATTAAAATTTGTCAGCATTAAGCTGTTCTGTTGTTCTAATGTTCTGTTTCAGGTTTTGCAAATTAATTATTAGTTAAATAAAACATCATAACAATTATATGAAAAAACTGCCACAGTGAAATCAATAAGAAAGACAATACATTTTAGCGCATGCATAATGCAGTGTTTAACAGTTCTGCTAATCAATGGCCTCTATGTTTTTAATAAGAGTTACATAATTGGGAACATGAAAGAAATGCTTTATAATCAATACATTCAATATAAAAAAATGTTTTTTTTGCCTTATTAATTGTCACTGAATTTACAAAATCTACTTTGTCATCTGATTTTCACTTTCAATTTTGGATCTTGATTAATGTGTGTGAGGCACTTACAATTTTACCTTCTCAGGAATGTATTTTTTTATTTTTTTATTTTACAATATCTATGAATCCAAAGGAACAAAGTATACATTGTAGGAACCTGTTCTAGATCATAAGTGTGAACTGGCTGTACCTAAGACATCAAACAAATGATTAGTGCCCTACCAAAATGAACCGGCTTACATTCTTCTTCTTCTTCTTCTTATTATTATTCTTATTATTAATCATTATTATTATTATTATTATTATTATTATTATTATTATTATTATTATTATTATTATTATTATTATTATTATATTTATATTTTTGTTGGTGTGGTTCCTCCCCATATTCCTTAGCTCCTAGTGGATGGATGGAGTTTTTTACTTGCTACAGGTTATTATGTATCTAATTTACATTCAGATTAGTATTTTGCTAAGTAGAATTAAATTTTGCATATCTACTGCATCTGAATTTTCATAAGTAAATGTTGTTATCTATTTAAGTTTGTCTCCAGACACATTTAAAGCTATTCTTTCTTTATTTGTGCTTTTAGTTATGAAAGGGAAAAATGAAGTAAGTTTTGCCATTTCCATGATGATGTCATTGCAGAGGTATCTGTCTTCTTTCAATAATGGAAAGATTCTGCTAAGAACCAATAAATTGCTTAAGTTATCCTTCCTGTGTTGTAACAATTGGGCAGTTGGGAGCTTTCAGTAAATTTACCACAAGAAAATGAAGCTGCATAGCTGAAAATGCAGGCAAAAGCCAGCCATTAATAGGACATAAGAAAGAGCTAAGGCAGAAAACACTTTCACATGGTAAAGTCTGGACAATCGGTTTGGGTTCCATATTTTATACTGTAACTTTAAGTTTTCACAGCTTAATAAAATTTGATTTTATTCCATAATATCACTTCCATGCACAGTATAGTAGTATGAGATTGTGAAATATATAGAATTCTGCTGAGTACACAGCCCACCCATAGGTACTTGCACATTCTCAAAGTTCACTTTTCAATACTGCCTTCTCTTTCCAAATATTAAACAGAGATCCTACTGCTATTTGGTGTCATCTTTAATTTTTAAGTTGTTGCAGACAGGAGACTTAAGTGAAATTTCAAATGGCTTTTACGCACAGTGTGAGGATTCCACCAAGTTTTGCGTTTTGATGTTATTATACAGGTGCCAGTATTATAGAGGTGCCACTATCCAGTAAAAAAAAAAAACTAATAGTACAAGATTTTCATAGATAATAATATTATGCACAAATACAAGAACAATTATTAATGCAAACAATTACTATCCAATGCATGTTCACGTTGGTTTTCACTTTCCTCATGCTGTTAGGAACATTCAACTTATTGTTTTGCTATACCCTGAAACTATACATACCTGTAAATACTCAACACTGCATACATTAGGAAGGAGACTGGCTGAGTCAGTAGAGATGTTAAGTGTCCTAGGAGTAAGCACTCCACATATGCTTGATATTCTTTACAAAAGCATTGCACTTGTTCTTTGTTTTGAATTTGGAGGCATTTTTGCATTTTCTAATGAATGATGGCACTCTTTAATTCAGATCTCATTCTATTGTATATTTTCCTCTTTGTTACTACAGTAACTTGTTTGGTTTAATAATCCATGCATTTGGATGTTAAACCGTTTGCCACCTCAAATTAATGTGCAATATATTACTCACTGAAAGCAGTATAGAAACTCACATGTTTTTCTTAAAAAAATCACTAAAAATGAAATTGTCAAATGTAATGTTTTATAATTGACTTGTCCCTTTGTAACCTAATCATTCTTTCCCAGGATATTCACATAAATAAACAATATCTGTTGATGTAGTTGATCTTTTTGCCCCATGTACTGTATTTAAAAACTGTATGCAAGGATGGTTGATGGATGCAATTCAGATATTAGCACCACCTCCAATGTTAACTTTTGACATCACTTCGGATGATGCACTCATCAGAAGGTCTCTGGGCAAATGGTGATGAGAGTACCCCGCAAAATGAAGCCTGCAATACTTATGTTTGATATTTCTTTTGTTGAAATTAAGTGCCATGAGTTGGAAACAATGGATGCCATTAAATAATTGAGTATGAACAATATAATAAATATAATCATCTATGGTATACAGTGTGCAAACCATGCACATAAAGATGCATTATATACATTTTGAGAAGCTAACATGTAGCATTAAATTATTTCCAAATCATCTCTTCTTCTCTCTAACAATCAATTGTTCATACCTTGTCCAAGACATAAAGTCACAATACAAAGCATTGTTTTGTTTACCATTACTAAAGAATGAAAATGAAGAATGCGGGAAAGCAATAAAGTAATCAATATGAAGACACCTAACAAGTGAAGATAAATGATAAAAGGCAATGAATGTTGGGGAGTGTTACAAATTGATATTTTATTTACCTCTAATGTGCTGAGAATGCAACTAAAGCTTAATTCAGTGTAAAAAAGTGTGAGATCTGCTATGGTTCAACCAATCAGATATAAAACAGAAATTGAAATTAAAAGTGATGGATTACTAAAAACGTCTCATTTTGGCTCTCCAAACTGTTTTTTGGTTATTGCTTGATACTAAACTGTGTTATAATTTTAGTTTTGGTTGAATTTTAATGTTTTGGCCTACTCTTTAATTGTCTTTCAATTGTAAATCTAGAAAACTGATGCAACAGATTTGCAATTTATGGGCAGTGTTAGACTACCTGCTTATCACTTTTAGTTCATCAAGCAGTTTGTACCAGTTGTTTCACTCTGTTCTAGCAAGTAATTCTGTGATGACATTGTGTGAAAGGTCATATATAAAATGCTGCTTGATGGTTAACCGTATAAAGACTAAGTAACCTTGGTAAGGAGATCAGCGCTTATAAATTGTTTTCATGCAAAGAATATTGTAAATATTAAAAAGATGTATTAGTTAACAGAGATTTAACAGGCATAAAACTATTTTAACAATCATCTCTCGTGTTCTGCCCTTTTTAGATATTATCTATGTGTCTGTCTATCAATAAAGAGCTTACAGTATGAGTGTGTTGGAGAGTAGCATGGTGAGGATGTTTAAAAGTACATATAAAAATTTACAGTTTAAACGAAACCAGAAATATGCAAAGATATGCTCACAAATATCCTTAAAATCGAGACGGCCAACTCAGAGAGCTATAAAGAATTCTATTTCATTTTATGTTTTAATTAACGCATTCTTATTTTAATCTCACCTTCTTTTTTTCTCCAGGTCTTCTCGACCACATCAACATTTATTAGCAAAGGGAACACTGCCCCCTTTCAAGCGTGCATTGAGATGCTCGGGTAGGATGCGTCTTGCATGGATGCACAGATGAAAGCGCACCGCTGCCTCGCTCCTGCAGGACAGTGTGACTTTAAGGCAAGATCTATCATTTGTATTCGGCTCGCGGCCCCACCTTCTCGGTGACGTCAGCCGGAGGAGGACTACTCAGCAGTACTAAGAGGCTGAGTTCATCTGACTTGAACGGCTGAGGCGAGGAGAGCGTTACGCAAAGAAATCTCCTAACACTTCATTCAGCAACTTCAGAAAGCAGCGAGCGGCTGTCGCATCCGTGTGCTTTGAACTAGGCGCCTTCCCCCTAACAACACGGACTAACAACATACTTCATGTTTAAGAAAGCAACACAATACACATCAGAAAGCTAGAGGCTAGTTTGTTGCAGGCAAAAAGAATGAAGAGGTTTTGTGTGACTTCAAGAGCATCACCACTCCAAACTGTGGATCTGACACAGATGTCCAAGTTATTAATATCCATGTCTTCAGTGGCATATTAACTGTGCGGACTGAGAAAAGGAACAGTTTGTGAAGATTTTTTTTCCTTTCTAACTTGCATCAGAGATGAATAATCTGCAAACATGCCACGATTGTAAATCGCTGTGATTTGGAAACACCAGTGGCGTTATTTTATACTTGGGATTGCATCGCAGTTTGTTACTTCAAGGAAGAGGAATTACTTCATTTTATATCGTTGTGTTGTAATTTTCTCTACATTAAAACTGAGCCCTAGACTTTGCCAACAAATAATATGGATGGCTGTCAGTAACTGGATTTTATGTTCCTCTTAATCTTAATGTATTTGCATGGTAACATATTTATTTATTTATTCATTTACTTCTGCCCTGGCAGCTCTTCAGTTCCTGATGTTGTTACGTGCTGGGGATTGCAATTAAATTGGCACGGTTTGCCCATTGGAATTCAAGGTAAGCAAGTGTATTAATTGCCTTGATACAGAAGACGATCGGGATTTTCTTATATTTATTTTGTAAAGAAACACACGTCGCAGAGCTATGTGTGTTATATTTGATTAAAAAATGATTTTATACATACGAGTCTAGCTTACAGAAATAACAGTTAAAAGTTGCCGCGATTTTTTGTGCGTTAAACAATATAAGACATTTAGATAAAAACTAGAGTATATATAAAAATACCTAAATATAATCAATAGCCCATATCACATTCACAATGTTTTAACACTGATGGGGGTTGGGCAGAACGACAAGTTCTTTAGTGTAAAGTACCGAAGTGACACTGCCTGCCCCACGAGCTGCGGAGCTGCTCGGTTACCAGCAATGCTAAATCCATAAACGTGCATCGCCGACAAGACGATTGATGCAAAGACCCGTACGGCGATTAGCAGCTTTATTCTGCATTGGGAAGTACAACCATAATACTGAAAATACGGGGAGGAAAAAACTGCGCCTGAAAGGAAATTGTGTTACTGGTGTTACGTTTAGGTGTGAGAAAGGACAGATTGCAATTGTTACTGAACATTTGTACCAAATTGCAGATGCATTTATCATCCGATTGCGCTTGCGGTGTGCCGTTGGAAAGGCGCCGCCGATTACCGCGTTGCGCGCTGTGCTACTGCCTGCGAGCCAAAGAGAGATCTTGTGTGAGTCGCAGGGATCCGTTTCTTTCTGATTCTTACTCTGGCTTTGTCTTGAGCTCTCCATAAATGTACACGGGTCACATAATTGCATTTCTCTCAACCAAGATAACAACGGCATATTGAAATGTATAACGGGTAAAGCATTTTTATGAAAAGAAATAGAGAAAAAATCGAGGAAAAGCATTGCTGAATTGAACACCCACTTTATAACAGCAGGCAAGATTTATAAAACAATAACAATTACAATTTGCCTGATAGTGTTGCAATTTGTTAATTCTGTAAGAAGATATCGCTTGACAAAATGAATAACGTATAGAAATATGGGTTAAAGGCATGCAGGTACCCAAGAGAATGCAGTTATTAAATTTGCTATTACTGGTAATATAAGCAACCATCTGAGATGCGACTTAATATTGAACGTTTCTTTTTCATTCGATGCGGAGGTTGGTGGATTAGAAAAATTAAGAAATTTTCACAAATAGAAAATCCAATAATCTGAAGCCATAGCATTTGTATTCACCACACGTGTTTAAGTTTTTCCCACTCTACTTTTACAAGCACGGGATGAGGAAATCCTACGTGCTTGTTTTTTGCCGTTTCTTGGGCTACTTTGTTATTTGAATAGACATCATCGCATCACTGCTTAAAGACAGAAACGATCAAGGCTGTTAACGCAGTGTTCATGCAGCTGGATTAGAGAATGCGTGCCTGCTTCACTAAATAACGTGAGCTGCATCCCGCCCGGCGGGTGCGTTTCGTTCTCGTTAGAAGAGCGTGGTCGGAAGAAGCACCGTCTATGCGGACACCGAGGCGATGCAATTCGTTTATCCGGGTAAAACGCAGGTGTCTCATGTCACACTGGAAATCTGCACAGAACAGGTAAAAGCCTATCTGGGACGCGGGTCAATGTGCTTCATCCTATGTTTTTTTTTGTGATTTTCTGTGTCTAAGTGGGTAGACCAGAGTTTCTAAGTTACCTGCGGCTGACGATGTCAGAATCGGCAAAGAGCACCGGGCAGTTTCCTTACTGCAAGGGAAGATATGAAATTTGTCACTAATTACGATTTGGCGTCGCGAGATCTGCCTTAGTGTGTTTTCCCACGTTGCTTCTGTTGTGTAGAGCAATAAAATACAGGTAAGTCAAGTGACAGTTGCACACGCCGTAATTGTGCCCACCTGCCTCCGCGTAGCACATCCACGCCTCGTCTCTTGATGTATACCGATGAAAGGTTCTCTGCTTTTTTGTATACATAATACATGAAGCGCCCTTCGTTGCTGGTATTATGTTACAAACCCGAAATAACAAGAAATAAACAGCGACCTGCGATCATGAAAGCGGGCATATTTCATAACTTGTGTGTGCGTGACATCGGTCTGTACAGCCCTTAAAAAGTAGGGAGGAAAGAGCGACATACATCACCCGCGATTTTAATTGTGTTTAGGACGTATTTCTAAAATGATTGGGAAAGCAAAAGGTGAAAATACGTATTATTTGTAATTACGTTATGCAATGTGAGTCCACAGAGCAGGACATTCACCCACCCGCATAGTCCAATTCACGGTCGCGGTACGGCATTTAATGACTTCTAGTGCTTACGGTACACCTTCTTACGAAGCAACAACACTAACTTTTAAGAAAGGCCATAAAACTATCTTTTAAAAATAAGACAGATAATTTCACTAATACGTACAAGATTTCGTAGTTCTTCAAAAAACGGTATTGCTAAACATTGGACACACAGCAAATAACCTATCCTTGCAACTAACTAACTAAAGCCAGCATTTTTAATGCAACACACTCCCTTCTAAGATGTATTTCATAAAGTGAATTAGTTATAATGGTCACAATGGTCTGTTTTCATCATAATAACCAGAATTGTTTTCTTCATTAATTATATATATTTTTTTTAATGTGTGTTACTACTAAACCCTGTGGACCTCAAATACAAACTTGGGAAAGCACCTGCCATTTTCCCGTTAGGCTTGTAAGCACATACTTTCTGGTCATAGTGAGTGTAGGCTGCAGCATATTATACCCTAGATTTTAATTACAAGCCTACAGTTCTAAAGTCCCATGGGACTATTATAAAATCTGTTTGATACTTTAGAGAATCGTATAATCTAAGCCTTGATCAAATTAAGATTTTATAAGGAGAAATATTCAGGCAACGTAAGAGGTTCATGTTGGTGAATACAATATTCCATACAGTTAAACTAAAATCTGCACCTTCTGTAGAGCTTTTGTGTCCTTTGGGAAAATAGAAAATCCTTTTATTTTTATACATGGACTTACTTTACTACACCTAAACTCTAATGACTGCTTTGTAATAATGTCCATATGGTGGTGCTTATAATAACGCATTTCATCCACAAAAATCCTGTATTTTAATTGTAGCGCAAGCTTTATGCACTTTTATCCATAGGGATTACTTTGTGTTAATTTCGCTTATGAGTTTCTCTAAGACACTGCTTTCTGACAGTTTTCCACAGTGATGTTATTGCATGTGGTGTGAATTATTTGTAAGATATGTGTCTCTTAACGAATAATTCTACAGCATTATAGGCAGTATACATTTCTTCAATAATTGTTTTAAAGGTTTTCATTACAGAATTATTTCACACTCCTTAGTGATAGTGTATAAGGGACACAATCATAATTGTTTTAATGTGTCTCATATATCATTACTTGAAAAATTTTTCTTGATTTATTATCTGTAAAATAAATCTATTGAATTTTAAACTTTGGTGATGACCACAGTTTTATTATAGGGTCTCTGTATCAAGTTTAGTGTTTTAGCTTTTTGTACTCCACTTCCATTGCATACTAAATAAAATATTTATTTCAGAGCCTGTATTTATCGGCAAGGAGCATTTTTGTAGAATTATTGTCTGAGTGACATCTTCAGTGGTAAACCAACACCTTTGGGGTAACGGAATCATCAAGGAGATGATGTTTACTAAGGTGTCAAATTCATTTTTTACATTTACAGAAGAAATATTATGTGTATGCACTTAATAACTGGGCAATTGTCAAAAAAAGAAAAAAAAACTTTTGTGCCTGATTTTTGTTGAGCACTAATGAAATAAGCAAAAAAAATAAGACAGGAACAAAACCTTTACTAATCAAAACATGTTAAATGTCCTAAGAAATGTGTTTTTATTCCCAGATTATTATTTATGGAATCATTTGGTGGTGTGGAGAGAGGTTTTACTTTTTTGCATTATATCTCAAGAGACATTATGCTGTCTTTTGGGTGCAAGGTGGGATAATTATAAAATAGCATATTTGTACTTTTTCATTTGTTCACATATTCCTTAACACCTATGTCTTAACATGGTCCTCTCCACTTCTGTTGTTTGCTATAGACGGCAGGGATAATTTAAATGCAGTGGAACACTGTCTCTGTGGATTGGTTTCATACATCACAGCTCTTGCAGAAGAGAGATCAAAGATATGAACTAGAAGTCTTTTACATAGTGTATATGCAACATCAATCTAGGTTTCTTAAAAGTAGAGACACAGTTACGAGACTCAATAATTTTCCTTGTCTGAATATAGCAGACGTGGTGCAGGGTTACAGATGTACACAATGCTATTAGGTTTGTGAATTTAGTGTGTGGTGTTCTTATATTGAAATCACACCTTTTCGAAGAAGATGTGGCAGAATCATGAATATAGTTAGCTTAGATCAAAATGCTGTATGTTAAGGCCAGTATTATCATAGTGATGCCAGAAGCCTAACAAAAATGTGTTGCATTTTCAGGAATGGCTGAACTATTAAAAATTTTCAGCATTACACAGCATACCACGGGCTCTACTTCGCAGAAAGTGGAACAAATCCATTGCAACTTCAATGGGCATCAACCAGCTCATTCAAAGGGAGTCCTGAACATGAATTTCCATAAGCTTACCAGTTAGGATTATGATTCATGGTAATGGCACACACAGTAGTAACATGGGATAGAAGTCAGAAGAAAGTTTTAATTTTTTTAAATTTTTATTCAGTTCAGTGAAGTGCTTTAGTGTTCATGGCATCTGATAATCCAGCCAATGTGTGATCCAAACCTGAGCCAAAGCAGATAACCATGACCCACTTTCTTAATGCCCTTAAAGTGTTCCGCAAGAATTTTTTAACTCCTACGTGCATTGTGCGATCCATTCACAGGAAAACTTATACATATTATAGATGGATGAAAACAGGCATACCAAGTGAGTAACTCTGGATTTAAATAATAAATCATGAAACACCAGATTTATATCTTAATCTTTAATATATATATATATATGTGTATACATTCTCATTTAAAGATTATACTGTGCCGCACAATAAAATGAATTTAAAAACCCTGGGTAAAAAAGATATTTACTTTAAATATTTTGGGTTTATTTAATTCAGAATACAGGCAAGGAACTGTGGTATCCTTTTATTTGTTAATAAATTTTTCCTTTTTGTAATATGAGTTTATATACAGTAGGCTCTTTCATAAATTATAAACCTAATTATTTCTGCTCAGCAATAGCATCTGTAAGTGATGTGGACTGAGGGCTTTCTAAATGTCACTTTGCTTTCTTCCACATTTTTGTTTTATCTTGTTTGCGACAGGTTTGGTGTTGCTGTGTAAAAAAAAAAATCTTTTTTCCTCGTTGCCCTGGGTTTTGATCTGCCAGCCTAAGTCAGCGTCTGTAGCTGTAACTTCTCTATTGATGTGTTTTGATGCTTTGTGTAAGGATGGTATAATTTATGTGATGAGAGTGAAACTGCAGCTTTGACTAATGTTTATTCTGTACTTGACTTAGTTATTTTAATTGGTGTCTATGGTATGTATACAGTGAATCAAAACCCTCCATGGCTTAACCACAAAGAAATACCTCTTGGGAATGAAGTAACCTGTCAGATGCATACAGAAAATGTGAAAAATAAAACACTTGGTACAGTGCCTTTCTTAATGAAAATCTCTGATACTTACTGTATGTTTATTTTTAAACATATTTGAACTGTAGAGTACCACTAGTGGCAGTCAAGTTGGCGTGACTGATATAGGCAGACATGCTGACAGCTTCTTCATTCACCATGTTCAGTATACACCAGCTCTGCCCTCTAGGGGCAGAGGGAGATTAATCTTAATTGCCATCCTCTTTCATGACAGCTTTGCCTTTTCTAATGGTAAAATAGCACATTTAGAGGAATTTTGCTTTGCAGATGTAGTCTCCTTGATATTGAATTTATAGCTGCAGGAAACACATTTGTGCTGTTAAATTATGTCAACTGTAATTGTTTAAACACATGTAGAGAGTCATATGGACCAATTTATCACTTGCTCTACCTGAAATGTACTATATACATTATTGCAAAGTATTCCATTGCTAAACTGGAATTTCAACTATTTTTCACTTTAATGAAATTGTAGAGTGCAGCTTGAAAGATTTTTAACTCCAAACAGTGGAGACATGTATTGCAGCATATCTTTTTTTACCTAACTATTTAAGAATGAGGCAGCAGAGAAGAAGAATAAATGCATCCTTACTGTTTGGAACTATAACAGGACAGAAACCTATCTACACAACAAATAGAAGAAACTTTGACAGACATATGGTTAGCTGTGAATTTGCCTTTAGCTTTAGCTGTGCATGTTGCCTTACAATCTGTAGTAAAAATGCTCCATGAAAACCTTTGTTTGAACATCAGGCATTTTGGAGTTTGTAATTTATAATTGATGTGTATTAAAATTAATATATGTTTAATCTAATTTTCCATTTATCTTTGCAAATTTTCAGAATAAAAGCATATGCATATACAGTAGATGCTAATATTACTTATGTGGAGTATCTCAAATGTTGGCTTACAATTGATCACTGAATGGTATTTCTCACATTGCGTCAACCCATCAAGTTTTCACTTTTCAGCACCTTAATATTTGCTGAGTTATTTATCGCTGAAAATAAAGAAATCATCAGTTTCCTAGACTGGATACTGTATCCAGTTTTGGGCCAACCTTGACTTTATAAGTACAAATAGCGCAATTTACATTACCTCTCTCTGAATACAGTGTACTTATTTCTTCCACCCAATTGAATAAAAAAATATAAAAGAAAATAATTAAAGCAGCCATTATATAATGTACTAGTGCATTCTGTTAAATGGAAAGATTTTGGAGATGGTTGTTATTTTTTGGCATGTTCTATTTGTCCATTAAATATTTTATCTTACTATCATGTGCATGACATAATTCAGCATGCATCATTTCCAGTGAAAAATTAGATTTTTACATAAAGGTATTTTTTTCTCATCATTAAGGATATGTGTAAACTTATCCTTAATTTAAGTAAAAAATGCACTAGGTGAATATGTTTTATTAGAATTTAGAATATAAAAAATAAATATCGATACCTTATCTGTTACTTTGTACTAAATAAATAAATTAATGTTTTTTTCAGCAGGCTGAGAAAAAAAAAGGTTCTGTATATGAAAAGAAAAGTTATATCTTTCTTTATGAAAATGATGTAGCATAAATCAATATTATTTTACTAATTGTTAAAAAATATTATTTTACTTCTAGTAATCAAATATATGTTTCATGCTGAGCAATGTTAAAGTATAGTACAAATAACGATGCATACAAATGTAGCCAGGAAACAAAAAAGGTTTAATCGATTAATTTCCAACTTCAGTATATATTTGGTCTTTTTTTGTATGAATTAAAATAAATGTGCTATACTTTAAAGGGCAATGTACGTATTTCCACTGGTGCCTTAAACAATAGTGCAAAGAATGTTGCAATAAACCACATTACTTTTACCAAAACAAGATGTTTCATGCGGTGGTACTTTGGCATTGGCATGGTGATGCTGGCTGAGCAGTATACATTACATTATTCTTTATTTATCTTCAAGTACTTTGATTGTTTCATGGCAGCACCATAGAGAGCTAGTGTCAATTTTACTAATTTAAGAAGAATCATCCCATAGTCCTGAAGAAAATCAATAAGGAAACTGCAATGTGGTAGATCCTAAACAGGAATTAATGGTTCATTCATTTATTTATTTATTTATTTTATTGAGTCTTTTTTCTGGCTGACCGAAGTACTCTTTAGTCTTATCAGATGCACGAGGCAAGCTGGGGTGCATTTACATATTCTTACACTGCAGTGTAACACATCGGAAGTACAGTTTCTTAGTTAATTGCTTTGTCATTCTACAAATAACTGTAAGAAGATTATAATTTACAGTTTTCCATTATCTCTCAATTTCAGTCATTTTCAGGCCCTGGTTTGTTCTGCTTCAATGGCTAAGTGAATGCTTTCAGTTGCCAATAAGGTTTATGTAAAGAGAAGAAGTAAAATCTTGAGTTTGTCATATTTTGTGTTATGTTTAGCATTTTGTAGGATAAAATTTCACTTCTTTCATATGCCATTCTGTTTTTTTGCCACTATCTGATGCATATTCAGTGTAGTGGATTAAAGCAATGGCAATTCATTGCTACAAACGTGGACAAAATGAGCTGAATGAAACAAAACCTTTTTGTGGTCATGGTTAAAACCATCTATGTGTCGCCCCTTGTTCTTTCCAGGAATGATTAAATACTTCCGTTCGGCGGCTTGCAGTGAACACTCTCTCTTTCTCGTATTCCGTTTCCAGTTGCATTTTGTGAAGCTGGCAGACAAAACAAAGAGTATCATAAAAAAAAGCTTAGTTACAGAATCTTTTGATATTCTCAACATTTCTGATATATGAAAGCAAAAGAGTATGCAACAAACTCCTACAGTGTAACATCAGTACAGTATGGCTTCCCTCTTTAAAACAGTAATTGTGTGATTTTAGCAGGCTTATTGGTGCTTGTTAGCCTGGATTTCTGTACTGTCAAAATAAAGTAGGTAGGACTTTTGCTTCACATAGCTGCTCAGCGATCTGATTTATTTTCAGTCCTTTTTTTAGATGTAGTGGTATACTAGTGACAAAGAATAAAGACAATTAAAGAAAAATCAGGTATATTTAAAATATAGCAGTTTTCAGTATGTTTGTGTGTAGTTTTGCAGTGGCCATTGGATTGTTTG
This sequence comes from Polypterus senegalus, assembly GCF_016835505.1. Classification (NCBI taxonomy): domain Eukaryota; kingdom Metazoa; phylum Chordata; class Cladistia; order Polypteriformes; family Polypteridae; genus Polypterus; species Polypterus senegalus. Next base: position 50,744,418 of record NC_053163.1, read on the forward strand.
TACGTCGGACTAACTTGTGTTTCTTGGTCTACTATTAATCCTTCTTTGTGGGCTTACTTCAGTCTGTTGCAATAATGCAGTAATACTTCTCAAATTTAACTTACTGCTACTGAAGTTCAATTTCAGTAAAATGGCATATGCCATTTGCACAAGAAGAGAGGCTTACTGTTAAGCTTCTGTTTGGGAAGAAAAGGTGATTTTCTGCAACGTCATTCTAATAATAAAGATGGGCAGCTCCGTCAATCACATTGTCATGTAAGGTAATCTGTGCTTCTACCGTGGATTTCAGCATACCTTGGCTTTGCTAAATGAGATCAGTTTTTATGCAGTGTGGGTTACAGCATAGTACTGGGTTAAAAATAACAAATACATGGCTAAATAATCTTTAAGCTTTATTTAAGTCTTTGTATGTTTTTATATTTAGTTTATTTTGAACTTGGTAGCATCTTTTGTTTCATGAATGGCCATTTGTTCATCTCTGTCAAAATTTTCATTAGATTATTAAAACATGCTGAAAATAATTCTGTTGGAAACAGACAGAATATCATGATGTCTTTATATAATAGTAAATGGCCTCATCAAAGTATTCACCTTTCTATTTGCAAATACAGCACTGCATTCCTACATGAAATCTTAAGGGCAGCAGAGGTGTGTTTAGGACAGTCATTTGTATCTAGAGATATTAGACATGTGCAGGGATTTAATACAATTATTTTGTGTCTTATACTGTTGATTTCACAAACAACAGTCTAATATACCTCTGCAGTATATACTGATCAGACATTAAAGGTGGCTTTAAATTAATAGTTTTCTGTTTGTTATAAACTGATGTAAATGAACATTGAGTAAACATTATAAACAGTAAGTTGAAATGACAAAGGAACTGAATAATGACTTAATGAAGCATCTGTAGCACATCTGGTAAGTGCACCAAATTCATTTTGCTTCATATGTCCACTAGGGCAGAAAGGTGGGATTCAGGCTGCTTGTGAATATGACACCAGTAATACAGAATATTATTATATTCAATGGTTCACTATTGTAAATAAGAATAAATTTTATCAATAGATGCATCAGTATTTACAGTAGCTGGCATGTGAACTGTTGTTTTGTAACACTAAGTTATTTATTCAAGTACTTGTTTCTTTTCTCATTTATTAATTTTATTTACTTGTTTTTTCAATTTTCCATTATCCTACACGACAAGCAGTCAGTTGGCATAGTTTACCTAGTACATTGACTTCCTCCCCAGGTTCATTTTCACGGTTATCTTACATTTCTGCATTCCTCTTTTTTATTATCAAATGATGTAATATGCACTATATATACAGTATATATATATATATATATATATATATATATATATATATATATATATATATATATATATATATATTTGTGTGTATGTGTATGCATCTCTATGTATGTTATGGTGACATTCATTTTGAGTTTTACCATTGCTGTTCTACATACATACATATATAAATTTGAGCTTCTCTGAGTCAGTGTGTTGTGAAAAGTGTGAGGTAAGAATCAAACTACATTTAATTGGTTGAAATAAATGTAGTTATTTTTCTAAGTAGTTTTCTTTTTTTTTGTTTTGTTTTAAAGTGAGTCATTTTGTAAACCGCTTTGTCCTGAATAGGGCTGCAGGTGTCTGCTGCTAGCACAGGGTGCAAGGCAGAAAACAAACCCTGGTCAGGGCACCAGTCCATCTCAGGACACGCACATACACACACACCCCCACTAAGGCCAAATTAGGATTGCCCGTTCACCTAATCTACATGTCTTTGGGAGGTTTGCGGAAACTAGAGCACCTGGAGGACCACGCAGACACAGGGAGAATATGCAGACTCCACACAGGGAAAACCCGGGAAGCAAAATCAGGTCTACTGACTTTAAGGCAGCAACACTACCACTGTGCCACCATGGTGCACTTGCTTTAAAGTTACTAAATGTATTTGCTGTTTTTGGAGGTGATATTATAAATGACATGAAGACCAATCTTCATTTACCATATCTAAATTTCTGTGGTCCTCTACATTGCCCAATTGTAAGCTGATAAATAAATAAGTAATCAAGGTGTTATGGTACTGCTCTGGTGAACATTATTATGGCTTGTGAACCACAATTTATGTATTTCTGGCTGCACATTATCCCTATTTGCAATATAATGAATGTTTGGATAAATTACAAGGATAGATTGCTTTATATATTATTGTTTTTCTTTAAATGAAAAAAGAATAAGAGTAACAGAATATCCTAATGAGTAGAAGCTACAGTTTTGAACAAATGAACGCAAATTAATAAAATAAGACTGATCGCCCAATAAAATATATAGACTGAAAATCACAAAAAAGCAAAAAATCTTACTTAAACAACATTTCATTATAATTGTCGTGTTTGCTCTTTACACACTGTGTAAATAAAACCATAACATTTTATGTTTGTTCATAGTATTAGTGAGTGAGGCTTTAGAATGAGACTGGGTTTTTTTTACAGATCTCCTTTTCTCAGTTTGAGTTGAGGAAACTTTTTTACTTTAATGCTTTTGTGGCTTTGTGTTTGTTAATACTGTTCTAATGACAGACTTTATACAAAGGGGTTAGGCATTTCCTGGAGTTTCTTTGAAAGTATCCTGGGCATCCTTAAGAAGACCCATATTCCTTGTAGAAAAGGTATCAAGAAATGTTATTTTATTGTGCATATGAAAGTATGTAAAGGAAAATAAACTTTGTTAATAGGCGAGTTATACAATATTTCAGAAAACATTGCTTGTAATAATACTAAGTAGGTTATGTGACATTAATAATAAAGTGGAATGTGGGTGTGAAGTTAAAGCTACATGAGAAGCTCTTTGAGAAATAAGAAAGGCGTTTGCTTCCTTAATTAGTTTTAATTTTTATACAACTAACACACCTTCACTCTGGGTCTCATACACAGGTAGTCTGGAAGGCTGGAAGATCAGCACCAGAATATCTTTTGTGATTTAGTTGTATTAAGCAAAAACAAACAGACCAATTAAAACAAAAAAGCAAAACTGTATATTATGTGTTATAGCAGATCCACTTTTAATTGTACCTTGAGTTCTTATAAAACAGGAGAAACTGATGAACTCTGAAGACCTGCAAAAAGGTAGTCTTCACAGTAGCTGTCAAGTTTTGACTGAGAATAAGTTGAGATACTCCAAATTCGTCTATGGATTCTCTCTGAAAAGTCCCTGTTGCAAGGAACAACTGCACAGAGAAAACTTACACCTCCACTGGTAAATCCTGATTAACAATATTAGAGCTCTCAAGGGTGGAATCCAGCGACAGAGCAGAGGTCCATAAGAATGACTCTTGGTAGATGATAATGGATCATGAGTCACTTATCATCAATAGAGAAAAAAATCAAAGTGATCTTTAAAAATATTCCCTTCGAATAATATGCTGTTGAGAGCATTGCTAGTAGAGCAATTGCAGCCATAGCTCCATACTTTTCAAAATTTCTGACCATACAGACTGCATAGGGCATATGCAACACTAATTAGTTAATAATGATACTAAGCAAAGAGTGGCATTTGAAATAATTAGACATCAATAATGGGTATTTCATTATAGTCCATAGCAAAATCAATATAATGCATTTTAGTATTATTGCATATCATTTTATTTATATGCAATTCAATAGTCCTCCTGTTGCATGTAATTTTGTATTGCCATTCAGATTTCCGGCATCAATATATTACAGCATTGTTTTTTCAGTGATCCTATTTTGATTGCCTGTTTTACCTTTAGGGTTTGGGTTTTTAAACTTTATATTAGCTAATATTTTGTATTTTTTGCATTTGCTTGTTATTGCTTTCATATAAATATTGTAGCATCATAAATAAATCTCCCTACTGGAAAAAAGTGAGCAAACAGTAGCCTAATGGTACACATTCATGAAAAGAAATTCTAAGGATGCATTACAATTTGCTTACATATAAATTTGTTTTTCATGTCAATTTCAGATTATATAAATTTAAGTTTTTATGTTGATTTTTGTGTACAATTAAAATCCATATAATTTAAGCTCAAGGTTGGGTAGCTTGGTAATGTATGGTGAGAGAATCACTCATGCTCTAACACTAGCTTCTCACCAGGCTTGTGAGAAGTTTGATAACAAGTGAAAAACTCACAATGGTAAAATGAAAAACAAAGAGTGTGGTCTCCTAAAACTTTAAAGTAAACAGACAATTAAAAGAGGGACCAGATATGAAGCACTGCAATGAATAGTCAAATGATAAGAACATTTGAAATATCAGTTTAGGAAATGTTGTAATAAATGAGGTACACATGAAATGCACAAGAAAATAAAAGCACCATCTCAATATGCAAACATGGAAAATGCAAGAAATGTGAAAAGTTACAGTATTGAAATTTTTAAATTCTTAACACAACAATTTACTTACTTGTATAATTAAGGTCTGCTGTGAGATAAGGGAGATGTTGCAAAGATGACACAAATGAACTGATTACAGCAACTACATGAAATTAGAAATTTGTGCACTAATGACAAAGGTGGAAAGTTCATGGATTTTTCTAATGATATGAAAAACTATTTTGTCCATGTTAAATGACTGAGATGAGTAGTGATAGATTGATTAGTTGGCATCAGGTAAAAATGAAATGAGCTAACTATAGCAGTGATGTTAAAACAAGTGTTATATAGAGGAAAAGAGAGTGTAAGAGAACAAAAATTGGGTGGCTTGAAGTGGAATCTTTAGGTTTTTCTACATGCATTTACTGAAGTGATATGCTATAGAGCAATGTTGTCTACCACACAGGCTGTAATGATCATCATACATTTTTCATAAAACTACTGTAGTGCACCATCTGATTGATGCAAAGCTCTGAAGAAACCTTCCTTGTCTTGTCTATCCATAGTCTGTCTTGTATTTCTCTTCTGCAAATGGTGACAAATATTTTACAGGTGTTACCAGGTAGAGAGGTAGTGAGTATCCTCTGACTTCCAAAAGCCACACACAGTGAAACCCATCATCTTTTGCCAGCTGTTTAGCATTGCAGTTCATTTGTTTTGTTGCTGGAGCTAACTTGGCCTTAATGTTCCTTATATTATTAATGAGCTTCTTCTTGTCACAGATGCACATGTATGAAGAATATCCTGTTTTACAAAGATAGTTCTGAGGCTCACTGATAGGGGGTTTAATTCTTATATATAGAACGTCAATACTACTAATCACTTTTGCAAACCTACAAATTGCATGAAAATCGTATTTGACTCTCTGCATTTCTTTGACTGTGGGGTATGTTACAGTATACTGTATGATTGCTGAGGAAGTACTCATTCCCAGTCAGTCTCTGTGAAGAGCCACTAGCAAGGCATCTTTGAGTAACCAGGGGCCTCATATATAAAAGCGGGCTTAGATTCCACACTGAAATTTTATTTACACTAAAAACGCAAAAACTACATGTGCACAAAGAAAATTGGATATATAAAACCATACGTACATCATGTCCCACACCAAGTTCCTTTAAAGGTCTCAGATTAACGTATAAGTATGCATGTGTGCCCTTGCTTTTAGCCACCATCCATTACCTTTCACTAGTAACCATGCATGGCTTAAAAAAAACTCCCTTTGTTAATATTCACAAGTCATGACACATTCACAATACAAATTTGGCCATGTGTCTGAGTGATGTCTTTACTTTCAAACCTTGGGAGAACACAGAAGGCAAAACTTCAGTGAATGTGAAATTTAGGTGTTACAAAAATTTTGCAGATTTTAAGGAGTGGAATGGAAAGGATGCACATTGTTACTAAAATATGTCTCAGATAACTGGTATTTTTTCCTTTGCCTTGTAGTAAGTAGTCCAGGGGTTGCATCCAGGGTGCTCCCTATATGGAGTTTACATGCAGGTTCACAAGGGTTTGCTCCAGTTTCCTGCTATGGTCCAAAGATACGAAGGGTAGGTGAACTGGCAATGTTAAATTGTCCACTGATGTATATGTGTGTGTTCACCCTGCGATGGGCTGTCACTCAGTCCAGGTGTTGTTCCTGCCTGCTTTCATTACTGCTAGGATAGGCTGGGTTGTGTGTCTCCAGCCCTAGATAAGTGGGCTCAGAGAATGGATGGATAAGTGAGTACACAAATCCATACTCCCCAAAGTAAATCTTAATTGCAAATTGCCAGTTCTTAAAACAGATAGAAAAATGCACATTTTCAATTGTAGGTTAGTTCACTGTTTCCAATTTAGCTTGAGAGAGGTTATTTCATTTTGTAGATTTTGTCTGCTGTATTTCCCACTTTTACACACCGAAAAGATGCTCCTCTCAGGAAACAGATTTCCGGTAGTCAGCATGAGAAAGTGCTTCTTTTGCAAAAATTAAAATACGTAGAAAAACTCAAAAGCACAACATTTTTTGTCATTTAAATATTGTTAATGGTATTTGTGTCCTTTTTACGTGATGATGACTGACTTGTAAGCTGATTTAAACATCCTTGAACTGTCCTCATTTAGTTGTGTGCTGAGATGGATCCTATATTATAGAAACAATCACACAAAAATCATGAGATCCCTGTTCTGTTACAGGTTTAGAACATCCAGGGTTAGAAAATGAATTGATGGCGGGACGGATGGCCGGACATCATCAGAATATGACTGACGCATCTGGAATACACAATGAAATGGGATTTTCAGTTCACTTTATTGCCCTGCTGCCTGGAGTAGCTAAAATATCAACAAAAAAGTCTGCATAAGCCTTTGTATAGTTGAAACTTTCCATAAATATAAGCCAATTTCCATACCTAGTTCATCAAGTTCATGTTTTATAAATCCCAGTTTTTTAGAAAAAATGGCTTACATATGTTTAGTTCTAAGCATAAGTTTTATACAAGAGGTCCAAGGACTTTGCACTTCTGTGGTCATGGTACACCAGTAAAATTAAAAAATAACTACAACAATTTGTTGTGAAGTTCAAAATATTGGGTATGTCACAGTTTTGTACACTTTATATATTTTTGGTAATGAAGGCCATTATATTGCTAAGAGATGACAATACAGGTATTGGATGTTCTATAATCCAGCAAGTGTGCTGCAGGTATGCCAGTGTCAGCCTGGATGTGTGAATATAGTCAATGCCGATAAAATCCTGTTTGGATCATTCAACAAGCACAACTGGCTGTCCAGTCTCCAGATGCGTCACCTCAAATTTTTTTATATTTACAGTGTGGAAGACTGCAGACTCTGCTAGAAGAAGAAATACAGTATAACCATGGAAATGCAAGTCACAGTGGCATTCTGGTGTCTTGCCACTGGTGCTGGCTTTAATGGAGTAAACAAACCCAACAGTAAGGCAGTGTGGTTGGAAAGTGTGCTCTGCGATCAGCTCTGCAGTAGATGTAAATGAGTCAGCCTAAATAAAAGCAAGTCTGTAAAATTGTTGGTGACTTTGAAAGAAGATGGGGGTTTTCTCAGAGTGCAGTGTCCCAAAGAGATTATTCCAACTGAGTATCAGTTAATTTTAACTCCTGACTCTAAATGATCATCTTCTGTACTAGTAAGTTTGGCATTTAGGAGCTACTAAGTGCTGAAATTACATGGGTTAGTGAGAAAAATAAATATTGTACTTTAAAGTGACACTTTGTAGAGAATGGATAAAGCAAGCATACTCTTAACGTTTATTCACCCAATTAATATGAACCAGTTCTGGTACATGCTCATCTCACATTGCCCTGCTTGTATTTTGTGCTTTTTCCAAATCCAAAAGCAACAATAATTAATGGCTAGTGAGACAATCCTTTAGCTCTTGTACTAGCAGCATTTCTTAAACCTGCATACTCAGTTGGATCCTGTATGTACAAATGTATATGTAAGTCCATTGTTTGTGAATCTTCACAACAACAGCCTTCTTGCTTAGTTGGCAAATAAGTTTGGTTACATCTTTTGGCCCACTACGCTCATTTGCTTTACTGCTATTGTATTGCCAAACTGCTGAGGCAGGATTTCTTCTTAGTCGCCAATTCGTCCATCTCTGTTTTTCCTCAATAAACAAGGTATTTTCATTATATGTTAAAGTGCATGGCTACTAACAATTAGGACACCCAGTGGCCATATTGAGAAATTACAGGTTGTGAAGAACAACCGTATTGGCTTAATTAAAATGATGACACCCCCTAAACAATCAGAGATGCTTAAGGAGTGATTAAGTCCTCCCCAATTGTTTTAGTTACGTTAAAACATCAGTAAAGGCTGTTTAGGCCAACTTCTTAAGAATGCATATTCTTATCATTTAAAATCTAGACAAACTTACAACATCACAGTGTTGTGGGGAAAAAAAGTTTAAGCAGAAGATACAGACAGCCAGATATGAATCGAGCCAGTAACCTTACTGAAAGCAGCTTGTAGTCTAGGTATCATACCACTGCAACTCCTAGAAAAAATCAAAAGAAATATCAGTTGTCTCAACATCTTAAACAGCATTTAACATTTAAGTCCCTTAATGAAAAAAAGAAGTATTACTTTTAATATTACTTTAATTCAAATGAAAGAAAGTGAATGAAAAAAGCCAAAATAAATTACAGAAATGGGGCAGACAAAGTCATGAGTAGCTTCTGATTGGCTTGTTGAAAAGACATTTAATTAATTTCTCCTCTTTACTACTAATATGTTGCTGCCCATTCAGAAAGCTGATGCTATTATAGTTTTGAATGTCAGATTCACAGCATACATCCATATAGCAAATGCATACCGGCCATAATTAATGCCTGAGAAATGACATTGGCGTGTTGTGCTTGTCATGTAGACCAGCGTTTCAGTACCCTTTTATTTAGTCTTCTGACTGATATCTAACAAAGCAAGCAATACTTAAGTGATTCATATGTCAATTTAATATGTTTGAAAAATTTGCAATGAAAGTGGAACCAAGTTTAGTCATTACTTTTGTTAAAGTGTCTTAATTTCATTTAGGACTGGCAGCTTCAGTCACAACTATGGAAGGGCAAGCAGGGACTCTACTCCACTGAATAACAAAGCACTGCTTTAATTAGCCTCAAGTGTCACAATTAGTCCAAAACAAGGAGATGGTTTATTCTTCTTTTTACCTTGGAATAAACAAACATCTAAGACAAAATACATTCACTGATAAAGTATTGTTCACTATCTCCATTTTTACATTTTCTTAATACTGGTTAGATTGGAACAAGATCTGAAAGGATGGTGCTTGAAAAGCTTAAGAATACTAATATGATTAACCAACAGTTTATTTCTGAATATGCTTTGCTGTTCAGTACTTTGTGTGGTTTGATTGAAACAACAACTGTTTTAAAGCCAGTTGAATAGAAGCTTGATTCACCATCGGGTTAGCTCTCCAATACATAATTACTGTGTCAAGATATGTCCAAAGAAGAAGGGGGCAAAAAACTTTTTCACTACTATGTTTTGATAATAGTTTGTCACCTGACATCAAATGGCATTGTTCTACAAGAACATCTGGATGCATTGTCACTTTCTGGAAAACTCTTGATCCTAAAATAGATTTAACTAAGCTCTTTGGAGGCTGCATTTCATTTTCAGAGTATAGATTTTACAAGCTGCGTGACGAATCTTAAATGAGTACTGAGGAAGTACTTCTGCTTAAGAATACTTGAAATTGGTAAACAAGCCAGAAATATATTATATAACACATAGGGAGATAGACATACAGTATAGTATTCTACAGTAAGGATTCATTGTACATGTTTTGTTTGTTTTAATCAATTCTATCATAACCCTTATTTACAGTATATAATAGCTTTATGGGCGGCACAAGAGAGCAGGAATAATCATTACAAAGAGACTGGGGCTCACATCCGTGGTGCTGCCTGTGTGGAGTTTGCATGTGCTTCCTGTGCCCCTGTGTTTTCTTTGGGTGCTCTGTTTTTCTCACCCAGTGCAAAGACATCCACATAAGCAGAATGGGGACGCCAAATTGACCCCTGATGTGTATATGTGTGTGTGTGTGCTGTTACACTGCAATGGGCAGACACCCTGATAAGAGATTGATTCTGCTTATGCTTAATGTTTTCTGAGATAGGATCCAGTGACCCTGCTCTGGATAAGTGATTTAAAAAATCTATGGATGATATCTTTACTTAAAATTTAAATTTTATTTTTACATTTATACTTTTTCTGATATAGCTTTATTGTATGACAGAATTGTAGAGAGTCATTGGGCATGTGGCATGGATCACCTCAAGCCAGTTCATCACAGCACTCACTCACAGACATACTCACAGCTACTGTACACTCTTCTCATGTTACAACAGCTATTAGGTAATGAAACACCAGTGTTTTGATATGTAGGAGGCAAAATTACTGACAATTGCACCATGATGCATTTCTTGCAATAATAATACTTTACTAATGAAGTCTCAGTTTATCTTAAATATAAGTTAATATATTACTTGTTTAGGTTAATAAAATACTATTTATCTTTATGTTTAGGTTTATCTGAAAACCCTCATTTTCATAGAATGTTAAAAGTAAAGTCATATTTGAAATTCTAGTGCTTCATTGAAAAGGTCTTGTTAATAAAATCATTTGATACGCTAGAGGAAAATGGGGACGGGATGTGAGGAAGAAAAGATTATGACAAAGGCTTTTCCTGTGCTAAGACCCAAGGTGGATGGTGAGGCGGTTGTATAAATGATGGGTCCTCTATGGTAGACTGGTTATTCTCAATTTCCAGTTTTGACATTACAGTATATGCTGGCTTTAACAGAGAAAAGTAATGGAAAATTAAAAACTCAAAAAAAAGTGTAAGCATGTATTATACCACTGCTGTTATTTCTAATTCTTGAATTTATTATTATTATTATTAATATTATTTATTTGATCACTGGGACATGTTTCTCATTTGCTGTTTCTACTCCCCATAGAGTGTCTGCTTGGTCTCAGTGGACTAAACTTTGTAATTGTAGCAGCAGCCGTCGTCCAGACTGCAGCTCCAGAGAGAAAAGGCCGGTACACAACTCAGCTAGAACACCTGCTCTCACTTCAGCGCTGCTGTTGCTAGCAAGCTGCCTTTAGGGCTAAGTGCTCAGAGGTACACATCTCACCTAGGGATCGGCTGACTTCATTTGTGAGCACCTCAGTGTGACTGAAGATGACAGCAGCAACAAAAACAATAACAAAGTAATACACAAAAAAAACGAGGAGGTCACAGCAACTCATCAGTTTTTACTTAATTTTTTTAGGTCAAAGATGGTAATAATGAATGAAAAGCATACCATTTTTTGTTTTACTGTTATGGGTGAAATATTTATTGTAAGATAAAATAAGTTAGTTGAATCATTTTTAAATCAAATATATAAGCCCATTCTGGAAAAAAGTTTGTAATGAAATGATAAGTATCTTTTTGTTTCCTCTATTAGTCTTCTTTTAGTAATGCATAGCCAAGCATTTCTCAGATGTGTGACATTTGTGTGCTAGATGTAGTGTGCAAATCATTTAGAAGATTTTCCTTAGAAGTGTTTTCAACTACAAGGATTTATCAGTGGAAATTATTAACTACCAAACAGTTCTAGCGATTGACTACTGAAAAACGTAATTAGCAATTTGTTTTCTTAAAAAAAAAATCATTTTTTTAAACTTTGAGCTGATGATCATTTTGTTTATTGTAAAGGCACACTTTTTCTGTCTATTTCAAATTAATAAACTGTATTTACAGTACAAAATACATTCTCTGGTGGTTTTCTGTAGGCTTTCTTTGATGGAAAGATATTCTTTACGGTATAATCTGGCTACAGTGAAGTCATGTGATAATGTACTTACAGAAATTATTAATGTAAAGTTAATGGAAGTGTTTGTATTCAGTTGACGTTGGAAAACAATGCTAAGAAACCATTTACTCTCCAAATGTTTTGCAAAAGCTGGGAGGCAATTAACATGATCTTGTTTTCTGGTGAAACAGTGGTGATACAAGTTTCCCTGGACATTGTCTGTGCAGATTTCAAATATTTTCTCTGAGGGTTGATGGGAATTTCTCAGGATGTTCTGCTTCTCTTTCACACTTAAAAAAGATGTGTATTAGCTTGAATGGGGAGTCTAAATCGACCTTAGGAGATTGTGAGTGTGGATGTGTCTGCGATCTGGCCCTGAAATGGACTACCAACTGTCCAGGGTTGTTTCTCGTTTTGTGGCCAATACACTTAGTATTGAGAAAATTGTTTCAAAGCTGTGTTTCAGGTGGGGCAGTAGAGTCACTATGACTAGATTTTGCTTATTTCTTAAATGTTTCATTAACCAGTTTAGGCATCATTATCATGTCATTATTACAGCATTAACAATCCCCCATTACCTTTCTTTATTTTACTGTCCAGATTAGCAGAAGCAATAATAATAATAACTCATACATATAGCTCTTAGAGCTGAGAGCCTTGTGTGACAAGAAAGGGTAATGAGGGAGTTGTCCGGCTTTCTGACTCATACATATGAAGGATCATTTCTTAGCAGATTCACTTTAAAGTGTTTTCTAAAACCAATCTTGCGCACCTTGTTGCAGGTGGAAGAACTGTAAATGGCCTCAGTATCTGGTATAGGGCAACAAGACTACTTATAGGTGCATACACTGAGCCTACATTTTTAATACTACCATGTTAAAATTTGTTATTACGTTCATACAAGTAGTCAGAAATAGTGGTCTGCAAGCAAAGTCTGCTATGGCAATATTGAAGCTCCCCCAGAAGATGCCTATATCCTTATAAATAAACGTAATATTAGATAACCATGTTATATATTTATGAGCAATTTGTAGTGAACATTTATGTTATGTCTACTCCTGCTTTTTCTGGTCATTCAGAGTCCGCTGTCAGAAGACCCTCCCTCCTATAATGCTTGGTCAAAGTGGATCTTTTTGATTTATATCAGCATAACAGACTCCTAAAAAGTAGGCCTATAGCACTCTGATAGCCTTCTAAATGTTAACCAGCTACATTTGCCTCCATCTGGATGTACTTTGAAAATACCTATTTTTTATTTAAATATCATGTCTTTCAGTAAACTAGCTTTATCAACTAGCTTTGTCAAAATGTTTTTATTTTATATAGTACTTTATAGACCAAGCAGAATTAGAGGATGTTTTAAAAACCCAACAAGATTGCATTTCGAAGCATCCCACGAATAAAAGGTAGATTAAATATAATTAAAAAAGGTAAATTACATTGAAATATTGAGACACTTATAAAAGCCTGCAAATATCCACACATTAAATTAGAGTAAAATGCTATTAAACATAACTTATATAGAGAGCTTGATTGACAATAAACAGCACAGCATTGTCAGCATCAGTCTTATATTGACTAAAGATTTAGTTGAGTACAATAGCAGATCTATATGCAAGAGAGTCAAGGAAAATTTTTCATATTCATTTTGAAATTTGTGATTTTAGTATTTTCATAGACAGACTTGAGGAGAGAGACAGAGAACACATTAGGAACCACAAAGTCAACAAACAACACTGAAGAGCTTAAGGAAATACAATATCAAGCAGGAAAGCAGTGAAGCTAAGCCAGTATAGGGGTGACATTAAGAATCAGTGTTAAAGCTAACATCTACAATATTTTAGTTCTGTGGTAGTCAAAACTCTTAAGACATAACTCATTTTAAGGCTGCATTCTGAAATTAGTGAGTAATGAGAATAGTAATACCTTTTTGTTCAAAATCACAACCTCTTCTAAGTCTTCTGCAACACTGACTGGGAATGAGTGCAGTTGGAAAATGGCAAATTTTTACATAATATAAGTAATTACTGGCCATTGAGAAACAAAACAGAATTAATATGTAAGTGTTTTCATGTGATTGTGATGTTTAATTCTACATAGTTAACTGTAATGCAAGTACAGGATTTTCATTTAGGCACACATCTGTGTAGGTGCAAACATTTAGAGCTGTACTTATGATTCATGAGGAGATGTGTAATATTATGTATTTCTGTGTGAGAACCATTGCAGCACATTACTCTATGCTTTACCTAGAGTTTTTTTTTTAATTAATTGCTTTGTTTTTTTGTTCTCTTTTCTTGCCCTAATTAGCTTGCCAACTCAAAAGGATAAAGGCTGTGAGAAAATGGATTTAGTGTCAGGAACTGTCTTCACAGTTACTCTGTTCACTTGCATCATCTTCCACGCTGCAGCTCAGGAAAAAGACTACACGGTACGAGAGGAGCAACCAGAAGGCTATTTCATTGGCAACTTGCTAAAGGACTTAGACATAGCACTGGACCCAGATGTCAAGCTGTCATCCCCGCTTCGCTTTAAGTTGGTTTATAAAACTGGTGACATTCCCCTCGTACGGGTGGAAGGAAACACAGGGGATATTTTTACCTCTGATCGTATTGACCGTGAGAAGCTGTGTTCAGGGGTCTATAATGAGAACCGCTGCTTCTATGAGGTGGAAGTAGCTGTCCTGCCAGATGAAGTGTTTCGGCTGGTGAAGATCCGCTTTCTTATCGAGGACATTAATGACAATGCCCCACTGTTCCAGTCTACTGTTATTAACATTTCCATCCCTGAAAACACTGCCATCAACTCCCGCTATCCAATTCCTTCTGCTGTGGATCCTGATGTGGGAAGTAATGGAATAAAACACTATGAATTAGTGAAGGTGAGTAAAACAATTAACTATTATTGTGTCTGTACACTACTCAGATGTTATAAGTGCACTGCAACAAATTCTTTTTTGACATTACTGTATGAAAAAAATCATATCCATCCACCAGTCTATAGAGAAACAGCAAATGAAAAAAGAAACACAAAATGAAATAAAAGAAATACAAATTATGTGTAAACAATGCACTATTAGCGTTTTCTGCAGTAGGCTGTGTTTATGTTTCTTATAGTAAAATCATATTTAGTCCTGGTTAAGAAGTGTCTTTTTCAGTCAAAGTGAATATCTGCTGTGTAGCTACAGCAAACTGAGCTTTTTCTAAAAGACGTTCACATGCACAACATTAAAATGAAGATATATAATTTCAGACCACAAGTAAGTTTAAAATAATTATGTAGATTTTTTAATGGAAAATTAAGAAGATTTATAGATAGCATGAAAACTATCCTTGTAGCAGTGGTAAGGTGCTTAATTAACCATAGTAAAAACAGGTTTCCACTATTGTGCATTTCTGTAAATCACTAGTCGTACTTTTTCTTTATTTCATCCTTGAGTCTTTATTTCTCCTAATGCTATATAGGCCATTGTCTTACATGGTTGCAGAAATAAATATACTCCATTTCATAACTGTATAGTGGAAACGTGGCCATGAAGGATCAGATAGCTACAGCAGGTCAGATAATGTATGTATTGTCAAAGCTTTTCACACAACACATCTGCATGTTCTTTGTATACTTCAAAACAGATTAAAATGCATGTTGTCTCAATTTGAGTGGCATAGTGTTTGATAAACCTGATCTGTGATTCTCCTGTAGGCATACAGTAACAGACCCAAAGGTATTTTTGCTTTACTTGAAACAAGTGAAACCATTTTGCCATTATAACTATGGATGTCTTAGGCAGTACAGAGGATGGATAAGTCACATTAAGGCACATAGTAGTTTTGTGCACATGCTAAAACCAGTAATGCTAGTTTTTAGTCAAGACGTCAATTATCTCCACTTTATTGCTTGCATTTTATCTTCCATTTTGGAGGTAGGACTTGTGTTCTGAGGGCCATTTTTAAAGTGAACATTTGCCTACTGAGGCCACACATAGAACTGTAATGCAACTGCAATGCGTAAAAATAGTCAAGTACCAAAAAATGGGTAACTGATTTCCTTATGTGCCACATCCTGGTGTACTCTGAAGGTAGTATAACCTTACATTATAAATTGGCACACTGTAGCTACACCGCAAAGGAATTTAAATTAGCATCTGTCAGGATATATAAAATAAATTCAACAGCTAACAATGAAGACAAAGCTAACCCTTAAGCTAACCCTTTGTCTTCATTTCAGTATCCAATGAGATTTGAAAAGAGTGTGTCACTCATACATTGAGCATGTTACTTTCCTTATTTGGGAACTGATCTTTCTCTTTTCTGGGCTTGTACTACACCTTGTTGTCCAGTCACTTAAGAGAGACACAAAGGTTCAAACATAATGGCTTAGTGATACACTGGTATGCACTACTCCTATTGGCTCTGGGTGCCTGAGTTGAATTCCTCACTTGGTCACTGTTTATGGGAAGCTTGTATATTTTCCTCATGTATGTGCGTTTGGGTGTGTTCGCGTTTCTTTATGTACTACAGTTTTCATATTCCAAAGACATCATTTGCATTGCGTTTCTAAACTGTTCTGATTTGTTTGTGTGTGTGTGTGTGTGTGCTATGTCATGGTCTGGTGCTGGAATAACATACATATAAATACATATAAAAACCAACATCTACCTGTCTGCTTTTCACGAGAAAACTGCTTAATGGATTTAGATCGGGTTTCTTTCTATAATTTCCTTGAACATTCTGGTTGATTTTATGACTTCTCTCATTGTACAGTATTATAGTTTGGTTTGAGGCACCAATTTATTTCCGAGACAGGTTGTGAGCTGAGGGGAAGGGGAGGCGGGACCTCAGGATTAGGGAGCTGGGCGGGGCCATCCTCAGTCACATGCCAGCATTCGTTCAAGTCACTCAAGCTCTTGCAACATGTTGGAATGTGCCTTGTCTCGGTTTAGCTAGTGATACCTGTTTATTTAGCAGACATTATCATCTAGAGATTGTTAAAGTGTAGTGTTTGATGTTTTTGAGGGAGAGATCACAGCTACATGTGTTTTAGAGGATACCTGTTCATTAGCAGAGATATCACAGCCATGTGCTCTTCTCCCCAGGTGGGGGTCACTCTCCCATCAGAGCTGAACACTATCAGATACGGTGGCAATGTTTGACATTGGTGCGTACCTACCTTCGGCTTGGCCAGAGATACCTTGACAACTTTTTACATTTTTGGCAAAGAGATCACAGCTACCTTTTCACCCCTGATTGAAAAACCAAAAATATTGTATATCAAGAGGCCTTCGGATACAAAAGCTATCAATGTAAATTCTTCTCAATACAAATTATTACATTTTTTAAAATTTATTTTGTTGATTTTTAAGGTTGTTTTGTTCCACTACTACATGGGCAGAGCTAAGGGGGATAGCTAGTTGGGTATAGAAATGAATGGATGATTACAAGTTTCCTACCTTTGCAAAGTGGGGTATAATCTGTAGGAGGCCTGCAGCGCTTTAGTTTCATAACATGCTAAAGTAAAATGTGAGTTAAAGCTTTTAAGTATCCTTGCCCTCTTAGAAAGTCTACTGTAAATGTTGCACATATGTGTATTTGACTTTATTTACTCCATACTTTTTAGTGGTTAGTTGATGTACAGGTATCAGGTATTATTAAAAACAATTCAAAATGCAGCTGCCAGCCTGGGATATATTACTAAAAAGAGATGAATTGGTACATTTTTTGTATTGCAAAGTTAATTGTTATTGTTCAATTGATGATCGAGAGGAATCACTTAAAAACTGAAGGTCCTTGCCACTGTTATTTTACCTCACATTTAACATTTATATATAAAAGCATCATGTTACTTGTTTATTGTATTTACATTCATTTCTTATGTAGCTGAGATTGAGAATCAGAATATATTTAAAATGTACAATACTGTCATTTTCCATTCTGCCTTCATAAAGTGAACTTGACGCTGTAAAATTGTATCCATGTAATACAAGTACTGGGCTGTTGCGTGCCTATTGCTATGATCTGCGTAGGCCTTTGCAAAATACTGAAAAGATTTTTTTATAATATTGGCTTCTGTTAAAATGTTTATCCAGGATTTTGTGAACTAAATTTTGTCATTGTCATAGAAGGGGTTAAACTCTTGGTGAAATTCTATCATGTCAAGTGACTAGGAGCAAATTAATACTTTTAGGCAGAGGAATGTTACAACATGCAGTATATAATTAGAAGCACTTCATATTGTAAGTTACCATGCAGCCATGCATGTTACATGGTTTGGAGCTGATCTGGATCTCTGCAGGTTTTGCTGTTCACTTACCCACATAACAGTTTTGTGTTTCTCCACTGCACACTTTTCCACTAGATCTACATCAAACAAACCCAATTGATGTGCTCAGTTTAGAACAGGCTTTTTAAGGACCTAAATGTATTTTTTGCGGTAATGCCCTCTGTGCTTCAATAAGTGTGATGCTGTGCTGTTATTCTATTAAAATGTGATAAAAGCACTCTTGGTGACATTTTTAATAATGGTGCAAAGTTACAAAATCGTCAACTTTTTTTTTTTCGTTTTCCTTTTTTCCCCCCGAAATCTGACCAGCTCAGTATGGTGGTAATAATGCTGCTTATTATATCTGTAGAAAAAAGGCAGTGATAAATGGTTTAAGGTAAGGCTCTAATTGCACTAGAAGAGAATGAGAAAAATTAATGGGTGCCTTTTTCAGTACAAAATTAAAGAAGCATATCTTTTTTGAGGATGAATTTATTCATTGTATAAGAACAAAAGTATGGTAATCTCAGTGGCATTATATATCCCTCATATTAGGTAATTCAAATTATATAGCAGTAAACTTCATAAACTGATTTTTTTTATGGAATACAATGGCAGGCATAAGTCTGACTGCCTTCTATATGTGTTCAGCTGTTGCTTGAAATCCATATTTGTATAGTATAGCAGTTGAGCATAGGTGGCCTTTTAATTTCCATCAAAATCAGAATATAGCACTGCATTTACTAACTCCTGAGCATGTTAGGTTTATTAATCAGGCACACACCCATTTACCAATACAAAATCATGATAATTCTGGATGGAACACCAGCACTACACAGACAGCAACACTCCATCATACGTGGTGAATTTAGAGTTACCAGTTTTCCTGACTTACACATATTTTTGCTGTGGAAAGAAAACTGGAATGCCCAGAGGAAGAATCTGTACAGTGACTGGGAGAATGTTCAAACTTCACACAGGTAGCGAGTACACTGATGGCTAAACCTATATTGTTGGTGCTGCTTCTCCTTTAGTAGAGCCTGGCCCTGACTGCCACAAGCGAAAAGAAAAATGCCTAGCTTGTTGGTATAAATGTGTTGTAAGCAGAATTTGTATATATTGGCGGACACATTTTTCTACTGAGAATGCAGCATATTGCATCCTGGAAAAAAATCCCCATAAATCTGGTCGAATTAGATGAATATGAAGTGATTGTAAAAAACAGTCCCCTGATATTTTAGGTTTTATGCAGAAACCATATGTTACAGCAGAGTGTACCACTGGGAGTAAATGATGCAGGTGACTATCAAGGTCACAGGAGATGATCACATACCTGACCACAGACAGAGAAGATACTTTTGCTCATTTTACATTCTCTCATTACTTGTAAGCACCGTCTTCAATACGCCTTCGTAAGAGGTGTTAATTGCACCTCTATTTCAGTACAATTTGACAAGGCTATCTGGGCAGCAGCGTGCTTTCTTGTCACTGTCTAACTGCTTGTATACAACGCTGGCTCAGGACTGTTAGGATTTGTCATCAAACCTTATTGTATTTTGGGCCTCTTTTACAGGAGGTGCACATATCCAAATGTTTTCACAGTGCATCCAGTAAACAATTATTCCAAGAAAGTGAACTCTTGAGCTTTGAAGCAGTGATTATTGCTGATGTCATTTCTTATGATATGCAGATTTGTAGAGAGATAAACTTTTATTATGGATTATTCTAATATGATGGGCTTCATATTTGCTGTTAAGTATTGCAGGTAACAGTGTACAGCTTTGATTTCTTATTGTGGCAGATATTAAATCAGAACAGTATGCAGTTAAACCTCAAGCATATTAAACAAACAAAATACTTGACTTGTGACCTTATACATATTCATCTATTTACCTTTCCGAGCTTACTGCCAGCCTACAGAGGGTAGGCCTTCTTCTCATGAAATAATTGTGCACAATTATGAAAGTCTAACAAGCCAAAAAAATGAGTCTTTGAGAATGTTTAGGTTTTCCAAGAATTCTCTTAAACAAGATGCAGAATATTGTTTTTTTCTTGTCCATACAGGTATATATTATATAAGGTAATATTCATTGTGTGGGGTGTCACTGCTGGCATCTGGGCCCAAATGTACTTCAATACAGACTGAAATAAAGATTGGAACTTCAGGAGTAAATAAAATACCACAATAATGTTATTGACAAAGTCTTACAAACTAATGCAATTTACTCCAGTTGAATTGATTCTAGTTACTAGTATGACTAGTGTGTGGCTCCTCTCTGAGACTAGGCCTGGCTATAGTGCATGCATGCTTAAGTCCAAGGTGCAAACAAATGGTCTCCCTAATTTGATGGATCATGGAATTCCAGTTTGATTTGAGAGAACTAGACTTAACTGAATTTTACCAGTTTTTCATTTGAATTTTGCTTTAAAGAAAAATATTGAAAAAAGTACCAGTTTCTCAAGTGCAGGATCATGGAGAACTGGAATATATTCTAGTTCTGTCTTCACCCCATCACATTCCCAGTCAACCTAACACATTGACTGACTTTGGATGACATTGTTCTTCATAGCAATGCTTCCTTTGTTAAGCAGATATTTCTCTACATGGCTGTGTTGATTCTTCCAAGGATTTGACTCCGCTTGCCTGGTGTAAAGGAACATCTTGACTAACTGGACATAAAAGAACATTTCAGTGATAATGAGCCAAAGAAAGAAATTCAACAAAGGAAAGGAGACCATTCAGTCCATTAAGCACGCTTCCTTAGGCAATAGCTAAGCTGTCCCAATATCTACAGTACATACAGCTTAATGAGCATTTGCTAAGAGTGTTGTGAATGGGGTTATGGAGTTGCTAGAAAATGTAGTTTGTCAAGTTCCTGTTAATAAAATTCTATAATGTTGGTACAAAAAGCCTAATATTTCAATATCAATAAATATTTAATTGGGAAGACAGTAGCTTATGGATACATCAGACAGTGCAGAGATAACCCCATGCACACAGTAAGTCATGTGCTGGACACACAACAAAACAAAATAAAATAGAGCTGCATGCATTAGAATAATGAGTTGTGCCCTAGATGGCGAGCTGGAGTGAGTGGAGTTTGCTGGCAAGGGGGCAGTACACCCAAAACCCTATATACTAGAATGGCACACTAGTGAGGATTTGAAAGTGGTCAGGAAAGTATATTTTCTCTGCTGCCTCCTAATTTAAGGGCCATATGGTGCTTATTTACTGACAGAAATGTTGAAATGATCTGTGTGGAGAACCATTACATCATAAGCTGGTGGGTGACCAGTCACTCTGATTCCTCTATTTAGTATAGTAGATGGATTTGTTTCTATAGAAATGTTGTTATTTAAACATATTTTCTGTTCTTTCTTAATGTTTTCTCATTCTGAATCAATTATCAGGCATTAAGTGGAATTAAATGTGAAAATTGATAGCATCAAAATCACAATAATCCTATCAGAATTCTAATTAAACTCAACTTGTTTATCCATTTTTTAGGTAATTAGGCAAACATTAAACCCTTTAATGGCTGCAAAGAAAAATAAACAAGTTGAATGTTTTAGAGAGTTGATGATGAAAGCACATTGAGAAAGTTGCAATGCAAAAGGATACATAGGATGTAGTGTTGGGCTTAAGCAAGCTTATGTGGCCTGTATAACTCTAAAGCCCTCCATTCTTCAGAAACAGTTATTCTTGTTCCAGAATGAAACAGCAATAAATAAGTTGAAGAAAAGTGTGGGAAGATGGAGAGATCTTATCCATCAACTTTTATTATGTGCTTAAAGTGGGACTTCGAGTTCATCCCCATAGCAGCAATATGTCTTGCTTTGCTTAAGAAAGTAAAGGTGCACTTCTGGTGGTGGCTTTAAACATACACTTTATAACTTTTTTGTAGGAATATAATTTAATTGATATACCATTAAATACTAAAGGTTTATGTGCCACCGGCCAAGGAATGTACTAATGCACAGGAAAATTTCATAAAACATAAAAAGTCACGTCATACTGTTATGAAAACTCAGTGATGAGAAATAAACCCAGCACTAGCAGCAGTAGTTCCAGTCAGAGTATGACATCGCTCCACGGTGGAACACTCATGCAATGTTCGGTTCTTCGAATACATTTGAAGGTTTATCTTTATTGACCCTTATGAAATAAAGGCTATAGTGGAGGGAGCATGAATGTAACACACAGCATATTTGAAAATAATGAAAAAAAAATCCTTCTCTGGATAAAGCAAAAAAGTCCCTACACTTTCACCTAGTTACTGGCAAGTTTTTATTTAGAAATTTGCTTTGGTTGTGTATTCTATTTTTTAACTCATTAGAAGCAGACATGGCATGTGTTTAGTAATGGTTGTACAGGAGGAAGAGATATCTGTTTCTACATAACATCTGGGTACATTACTCACGTTACATTCAGGACTAAATATCTTGTGCAGCAATCTGGCTAAGGATGATTGGGCATCTATTATTATACTGTATTTAGATTAGATTAGATAATCTCCATTATCCCATGGAGAAGTTTAGATGCATACAACAGCATAAGCACAGAAAGCAAAGACCCACAGGACAAATAATACAATCAATCAATGGATAAATAAACAAATAAATCCAACTTCATTAAAGGGTGTGTTTGTGTCCTGTATCTATCCAGTTGCTATGTCTCTGTCATTCCAACAGAAGGTGCATCATAAACATTAAGAATATTTTTATGAATCCCATACCACAAGGGATATTATAGACATATGTATTTTATTGCCATTCCAACTGATGATGCATCACAAACATTTGTAAAAAAAAGCATTTCATTAATACAGATATGTTTGTGATGCACCATCATTTTATTAGTACATGCATTACAAAAACATATTCTGATAGATGGTGTGCTGTAATTGTTAATGCTGAAGTCCATGTTAATTTGTGAGATTTCAACCTGTATTAGATGTGTAGCACAGTTAGTAAGAAAATTATAATGAGCAGAAATTGCAAAACAAACTTAAAAGAGCATAAGAATTTAGTTTGGGAAGTCAAGAGGAAGCACTGAATTGCCTGATAGCAGTGAGTTTAAAAAATCCCATGAGGCGCTTCTTAGCACACAGTGGTGAAATGAGCCTGTGGCTTAAAGTGCTCCAAGAGAGCGCCTCCAGGAGGGGATGGAGAGGATTTTTTATTTATAGATATTTAGCACAAATTACACATATTGAAGACTTTTGAAGATCCCTGTTCTGTAACAGCTTTGTCAGAACTTAACATTTTCTTTTGACCCAACACTTGCACCATCTTGTATGGATGAGTCTCTCAGCAATATAACAGTTCTAGATTAATTTCTTTCAGGACCTATGTACTTACATACTCTTGTTCATGGCGTAAAAATCACACACATCTGTGGACATATTTGTTGATGTGTTTATCTTGACATAGTCCATTATGGCAGTTTGGTACTTTTTATAATTAATGTATAATTCCATGAAGGAAAAAGTCCCCACTAAAAACAAACAGACATGTATTAGGCCAGAGAAAGAAAACTGCTCTCTGGGGAACAGCAGTCTTTAGGGGTTTAGCATAAACGGCATTCTGAAAAGAGCATTGTCTGTATTTATAGTATTAAGAGTAGATTTTGCTCTGGGATGTCCTTTCAGCCACACATATATTAATCTGTATAGCTGGTGAAACCTTATTATAAGACTATAAGGCTCCTTAAGAATGTATCTAATAAAGGTCATAAGGAAAGGCAAGACATTTGGAAATCAGTGTGGATAATAATCTGCCACTAGTGAG
The DNA here is from genome assembly GCF_016835505.1 of Polypterus senegalus. Lineage (NCBI taxonomy): Eukaryota > Metazoa > Chordata > Cladistia > Polypteriformes > Polypteridae > Polypterus > Polypterus senegalus. The sequence goes on from NC_053163.1 coordinate 50,768,210, forward strand.
GAATACCCCTACATATACACAGTACTTGATGCTTTCAGAGCACTGAATTAAATGAAAAGTATTGGAAAGCTAGTATAGTATTAGACATAACACCTGTAGCCCCTTTGATGTGCCAGAGAATTTCAGCAGGCACAGTAATTAGTGGAACAGGTCATGAGGTCATGGCTGAGGTGTATGTATAAACAAAGAAAGATCAGTGCAAAAAATACCAAACACTTTTTAGAAGTGTTGAAGGCAGAATTTTCTGTAGAGTTTCAAAGACATAAACAGAAGATTTTTGGAGTTAATTTCATTTTTCAAAAGGGTCTACATATGAGAGGAGAGCCCAACTGAAATATCAGGGATGAGCAAGTAATCAAAAAGAATATTAAAATTATTTAGACAGTTTTCAATGTGCATGTTGGTTAGTGATGGTGCCCTGTTTTGAAGGCACTATATTAAACACTGATTGACTGATATTGTATAGACTTTAGGTTTATTTTCAGTTTCATGTCAAATCTTAGATAAATAAATCAACAGGTACATTTTTTCAGCGTTACGGTAATTTCATCAGATTTATAAAAACCTCAAGTTAATCAAAAGTTTTCATTAAATGCAGCACCACTGTGTAATGTAATTCTTCTCGCAAGATGAGTTTTATCAAAAGGTAAGTGGAAGTGCACCATATGTGGTCTTTTTAATGTCTTTTTAATGAATTGTATTCAAATGATGTTCTTACTTTAAAAGTGAAAAAGAAAAGTTTTTTTTTAGCTTTTTGCAAGTTTTTGTAAGCTTTTCAAAACAATTCTCTTATCAGCTTGAAAATCATCAGGCCTCCTGAGGTTTAAATTAGACTTGGCAAAATGAGGTTTACTTCAGCCTCAAAGAAAGGTCTGTCTAACAGCCTTAAGAAATAGGGTAGGCTTGCGATCACCTAATATCACAGCTTGTATCTCTTGGATGCTCTGTGAAACTCTTGCACACTGATCATTTGTCTGTGTTCCTCGTTTAGTCTCAGCATGGGGCAGCAGCATTAACCATGGATTAGCGCAGCAGGTTCATTTAGATCGACAGAGATATTTTGAAAGTAACATCTGCAGTGCTGAAAAATGAGACATGCAATGTTCCAGAATATTTATATAACAAATCAGCAATTAATGTCAGTGTTAAAAGATAGTCACATTTTGTTTTGTTTTAGTTTGTATTTTTGATAATCAACTAGACATCATAATCAAAGATTCCTCTACAAAAGACAAGGTCATCTTTATGAATTTAATACTATGCATGGCTAGAGAAAGCTTTTTTATGAGAGAGACTTTACCATTTAAATCAGACAGCCTTTCCACTCCTTTACACTGTCAGTTGTAGTTAAGTATAGAGAAGTGCACTCAAGGTCATGTTCAGGTCTTTATTGTTATTATTATTATTATTTTTCTATTTCAGGAGTGTATAGTATATTCTATCATTTTACAAATCATTAGTTTTTAAACTTTTTCATTCACATAGTCTCAAATGGAGATATATTTACAAAGCTCCAATACAGCCACAAATGTTTTTAGCTGCATACACGAGAAGGCTGCAGTGACTCGCCTTTCAATAAATCAGTTAAACTTTAGACACACACTGCCTGCTCTATAATATCTGTATTACAGGTCTCCCTCTAGGGATTCGAGACATATCAACTTAATCTGAAGCTTACTGCCGCCAGGGCTCATCTTCTCTATGAGGTTACCTGCACAGCACAGGAGACCTTTAGAATAAATTTGTAAATGTTTCTGTTACTATGTTTATTCCATGCATATGTCATCATCTTTGTTGTTGTTATTATTATTATCATTACTAATTGTACTAAATAATTCAATGTAGAATAACTAGTCTGCATATTTGTAGTGACTGCAGAATTGAGTCCAAGATTGGGCTTATTCAGTGAATTCTTAAAATTTAAATTAGTGGTAATTACTAAAAAATAAGTAGAAAATGAACCAGACAAATACAGTGGAGAGGTTTGTATGAAAAATGGAAACTAATTCTGTGTCAAAATGAAATCACTGATTTGTTGAAATAGCTCATTTGAAATGTCAGAGTTGCCTGTACTCATTAATGTAATGCTTCCTTATTATCTTTACACTATTAAAAGATCTCCAGCATAAAAAAAGATTAGACCTGCACACTTCAGTAATGAAAGTGTGCGATGTCTGTTATAAAGGACAGAAACGAAATGAACCAAAGAGCTGAGGCTTGGTACTGTAGAGTTCGTTATGAAACAGCTATAATTTGGCCAATTAATCTGCCGCCTAAAAAGCTACACTCTCTATGTCCTCTTTTATTTATAAACTATATTTGTTTTACATTCATTCTGATTTCTTTTATTGTCTGGCCAACCTATTAAGATGAATGCTCACTATATATTACAATTAATTGGTAAAGTTGCCCTTTCTTATTTTAGCATCAGTAAATAATTCAGTGATTGTCCCCTAAGCCGCATACCAAGGGATTCATGCTTTGTTTCAGATTTCTCAAAACTGGTGGGCAATCAGCAAAGTTAGTATTTTAGTATTAGGTATCAGTTGAATGACATTAACTCTGCCTTGTTTTTGTTGTGCATTGGCTAATTAAATGTGTCTTCAGCTTTATCAGATTTTCTTTCTTCCCCCAATAACCGTGACTTGAAATTTGTTAAGATTGTGTTGCCATAAGCCTGGGACTTTCAGTTATCTACAGGGTAGTAGGAAATACATTTATTTTAAAGGACATTAGTCCTTTAGATTAGAACACACCTTGAGACATTTATTTCAGGTTGGAGAGCTTGCTTGCTTCGTATTAAAGTGACCCTCTTAGTATGATATCTAGGGAGATTCATGGAAAATTGTGAGTGCCAAATCCCCCCCGCCCCATCCATAATTTTTCATGTGACCATCCAGTAGACAGTGATTTCTTTGTGTTTAGTAATCATTTATTATCAATTTTAAGTCATAATAGAAAATAATATTAAGAAAAAATATGCAGAGCAAATACAAGAAGTTTAAAATGAATTTTTAAATATTTTTTTTTCTCATTGCTCTGTAATGACGTACTTTCTGTGCCGTGTAACAGCCAAAAATAGCGATTTGGAAAACATCATCAAAACAAATCTAAAGCAACTGAAAAGCCTCTCAGATTACATATTTTACAGTGGCTCGAGGAATCATTTTGCTGCCTCCTTTTTGAAAATCTTCTTTGTTCCTGAAATCTGAGGACCCTGCTGATATTTTATATAGGAAAATTGCAAGTCTGAGGAGGAGAGTTAGACACTTGAAGAAGACTCCACACACAAAGTATTCTGTTTTTCAGTCTTTTTTGTATCTGCCAGTCACTAAAGAGCTGAATTACTCCATTGCGGCCTTCTGCTGCTACACATTCATTGAGTTATTCTTTGCAGTGAGGAGTCTTGTTTTATTTTTACACCAATCCAGTTCTTTCATCCTATCATTTCACACCTATAAGTTGCCAGTTCACTTAACTGTGACTAGTAGCTTTAGAGAAAATGCTTATCTTTGGCCTCTGTTTCATACACAATAAAAGTAAAATGTTTCAGTGCTGCCTCTAATACTGTTTTTGGGTATGAAATCTGCTACATTGTAAATTTCTATTGACAAATGTAAAGGTAAAACACATACTTGTACACCTCTGCCATTTTAATGAAAGAAAAGGACTTGAAATTGTTATTTGGGTTCATTATGGTCCACATCCAGAAAATAAATTAGAATGAAATGAATGTTAAGTTATATTGCACACTGAGCCCAAGCAAAAAGAGGTTATATTTAAGCTACTATATAACAGGATAGTGAGGAAATAGCATTAAGTATGATGTGCAGTTGTAAAGTTCATATTGCAAGAAGAACATACAGTAGCAGCAGTAGAGAAATTCCAAAGAAAAATGACTAGACTGAAACGAGGACTGTAGGCTAAGCTAAAAGGAAGGACTAAAGGAGTTGAATCTTTTGAGTTTAGTAAACCAATTAATTAATTATATATGTGTTTAAAATGAAAAGAAAAATTAAGGAGGTGGTTCCCAGCTTTTACTTTTAAGTATGTTATTGTAACAATTACAGAGTGGAACAAAAGCTGGATTTAAACAAATGCTAGAAATTATTTTCTCACTCAAAGAATTGTAAAATATGGAGCCAGTTGCCTAGCAGCATGGTTGAATGTAATACCTTTGGGACCTATAAGTCTTGTCTCAGTATTATTGGGAAACACGAGGTGAATAGGAATAAACAAGCCATGCTGAGCTGCTCATTCAAAAGTTTTTTTAATTACTTAAAGGTTACATTATTTCTATCCTTCAAACCCACAAATGAAGTTTTAAATGTATGAAAAATACAATTTGGATTGTTAAATGAAACAGAACCACACTAGAGATTATATAAGTCTTCATAGTATGATTTTCTGGTGGTGCCTCACCCCTTTATTCTAAAAAAAACAAGTTTCATCCATTGTCATTGTGATAATGGTTTACCGAATACCCATTGTGTAAACGCTCACTTCCTGAGTTATAAGCGCACCCTATTTTTTCCATTGCTCTCTCATTTATATACAAATTTTAGAAAACCATCCTGGGCACTGATACTCCAGTCACTATCACACTGCACTATATCACTTGGTCTGATAGTTTTAAAACCCCTACCCCAAATTGAATCAACTTATCCATTTTCCATACTGTGTCTATCTATATGAATCAAATGATTGAAAACAGATTAATGAATTTGAAAATTTTGAGTTGTGTTTCCTTATTACAATATTCATGCCTTTGTTCACTTATCACTGTGTAGACTCCTGCATGCCATCTTCAAATTAATGTTGGCTTTCCCTTACAGTTCAAAAACTTGGTGCATGTCTGACTTTTAAGTGGCTGGGCACATACGTAATTCCGCAAGGTGGACTGGTATTCCATCGGGAACTTGCTATTTGCCAAATGTTCGTGGGACTAGCTTTGATTTTGTGTCTCACTGAATATGAAAACACTGGTTAGGTGTATGGTTTAGATTTGTAAGTTATTGCCCCGCATTATATCCTATGTTTGGAGTGGGTCCATATCACAATATAGCTCCAGAGTCTGTAAATTCTGATGTAATATCTATAATAATATTTGGTAATATCTATAAATCCATTTTCTAAACCCTTTTAATGTGTCCTTGACCCTATTTCCTATGATTGTTTAGAAAGACATGCATTAATTCCACCCTTAAATTTTGGTGGTTTCAAATAAAAAAAGAGGAGAGTAGGGCTGTCAAATTATAAAAAAAGTTGGGTTAGAATACTCAATATTAAAAATAAGTAGCTATTCATATATATTTGAAAATAGGTTAAAATGAGTATGTGTACAGTTATATTTAACATGCCTTTGCATGCTTCATTGTTATTAATATTTTTTTCTTTTTTGCTCATGGTATGTCCACAAAACATTCAGTGCTTATGCCTCATGCCCTGATGCAGCCTTAACTTGGAAAATGGGATTTTCTGTACATGGACAGTGATATAGACAAAGAGAAAAGTGGAACTGGCCTGTAATCCTCTTTAATAAAACCCCTGTGTGCGTCCAGGTGTCCGTGTGTGTTTGTCTTCTGGTGAAGTGCGCATGTGCGGGTCCACATGGCACGTGTTCAGTCTCTTCCTGTGCATTCCCTGTGTGTGCAGAGAGAGAGAGAGAGACGAACACAGGTGCGTGCGCGTGAGAGACATGCACGCACGCACACACCCACACGCACGCACGCACGCAGGCAGGCAGGCTCGAGAGACAGTCAGGCACACACACATACACACACATGCACACACACACACACACGCACACACACAGGCCCGCCAGCACACACACACACACATGCAGGCCCGGGACAGAGTCAGACACACACACACACACACACACACAGGCGCACGCGTGCATTGTTGCAATGTTACTTTTCTTGGTTGTTTATTAGATTACGGATTTTTCAAATGTTCATTTTTTCCCCTGTGCTTAAAACTCATTAAAAAAGGTGTTTTTAGCAAGCGGGTCATAAGGCTATAGTGCGAACTCTTGCAGTGTTAGTTTTCTCTGTTGTTCAAGGTTTTCTTAGTGTTATTCAATGTTTTTACATTTAGTTTACTATTAAGCCGTGCATTCAATGGTATAATTAACTATATTTGTGTATAAAATCTTAAAAAATATATATATTTACATACAGTTCATACGGTCTGGAACGGAATAATTGTATTTACATACAATCCTATGGGGGAAATTACTTCGGTTCCACCAAGGTTCCACTGTATTACTGTCTGACAAAATTACAGGAATTTTACGGAAATACAAACCAGTATTACTGAGAGAGAAAATTAAAGGCACGCAGTGATGCATATTACAGCCACATACAAGGTCCCTTGCCATTTAATATCGACTGTTCCTACTAATGTTGATGCACTACTGTTCTAGCGCCCGTTATTGTAACGGGCTTAATGTCTAGTACATGTATAAAAAGCTATGTAAAATTGCTCACAATTACTTAAACATCCATCCATTGTCTAGCCCGCTGAATTCGAATACAGGGTCACGGGGGTCTGCTGGAGCCAATCCCAGCCAACACAGGAACCAATCCTGGGCAGGGTGCCAACCCACCGCAGGACACACGCACACCAAGCACATACTAGGGCCAATTTAGAATCACCAATCCACCTAACCTGCATGTCTTTGGATTGTGGGAGGAAACCCACGCAGACACGGGGAGAAAATGCAAACTCCACGCAGAGAGGACCCGGGAAGCGAACCCGGGTCTCCTAACTGCGAGGCAGCAGCGCTACCACTGCGCCACTGTGCCGCCCATTACTTAAACATGTGAAACATTAAACACACTTATTACTTTAGTCCTTTGTACCCTGCCCCCTCGTCCAGCCCTCTGCTTAGCTATGTGCCCTTTTGGTCCATGAGTGTGATAGACGTGAAATCAGTGTCTTATTTATATTTTAGTCAAGACATGTTGAGTTTGTGTTCCTAAAATGTAGTCAACTGAATGTACTAAATATTGCATTGTAATGATATTTAAGTATTTCCTCATCCATCCATCCATTTTCCAACCCGCTGAATCCGAATAGGGTCACGGGGGTCTGCTGGAGCCAATCCCAGGGCACAAGGCAGGAACCAATCCTGGGCAGGGTGCCAACCCACCGCAGGAGACACGCACACCAAGCACATACTAGGGCCAATTTAGAATCACCAATCCACCTAACCTGCATGTCTTTGGATTGTGGGAGGAAACCCACGCAGACACGGGGAGAAAATGCAAACTCCACGCAGAGAGGACCCGGGTCTCCTAACTGCGAGGCAGCAGCGCTACCACTGCGCCACTGTGCCGCCCATTACTTAAACATGTGAAACATTAAACACACTTATTACTTTAGTCCTTTGTACCCTGCCCCCTCGTCCAGCCCTCTGCTTAGCTATGTGCCCTTTTGGTCCATGAGTGTGATAGACGTGAAATCAGTGTCTTATTTATATTTTAGTCAAGACATGTTGAGTTTGTGTTCCTAAAATGTAGTCAACTGAATGTACTAAATATTGCATTGTAATGATATTTAAGTATTTCCTCATCTACTTTTTTAATTTGGCAAACATTTTTATTAACAGCAACTGAAAAATTTCGCTACTAAGTAAAATATTGTACACAGAAAATTTTTAAAATAAATCGCAAAAAGTATAAGGTATAGTTTAAACAAAAAATGTTTTGGAAGGTAGATGAAGTGTGCAGAACAGCCCAATTTAATAAATTTGTAAAGAAGGGTGCCAGTCAAGTGCTGCGGTGGTGGTCCAGTATTCAAAGAATGACATACATAATTAAACTAAATGGGATTCTTTTCCCCCATTATAGTTTTTAGCAAAAATGTAACATATGTAACATTAATACTTACAGTATTTTACATTATGCTGTTTTTTAGGATTTATATTTCAAGCCAGCAGTCTTGAAAATACATGCATTGGTTGACTAATATGCTTTCCTGACACTGAAAATATTCTTGAAAATGGCGATTTAAATGACATTACAATAATACTAGAAAAGTAAGAAATATGGTAGTTTTTTTCCCATTATGTTTAATGAGAAAGGAAATCAGCTTTTGTTTGCTATGATGAATGCATAATGGTTTAAGCATAAAGCATCAGCAAATCAGAGATCTCAAGTTCAAGGGTGAAATGGAACAGGATCAGGGGCAAAATATATTTTTATGGCGTTGAAGACATGTTTAAAATCTGTTATTAGTACTAAACTAATTAGAACTAAAAAGAAGAGTCCGAAAATGTTGAACCGCCTGACCATTTCATAAATGATAACAAAATACAGAAGTACTGCAGCATATTGTATCTGGAGAAGCCCAATGCCAAAGTTGGTGCAAGGTAAAATAAAGGGCAGTTCTTTTGCAAACAAATATAAGGATTTGTCTTCGAATAAGATTTTTTTCATATAGACTTGAATTAAGTTTGAATAATGATGATTCATATGGCAGCCCTAGAGGAGACCAACTTCCTCTCACTATGTGATAATACTAGTCTTCCCGAAATGTCAGGAAAACTAACAAACTGGTTGTTGTTGTCTGATGGTGGCAGAGAGTTAGGAACATTCCATTTTACTTAAATGACTGACTATCAATTGATCAGCAGCTTCCTATTTGTGGCCACTCTTGTCACTGGTAATCTGCCTTAGTCTATGGAACTGTAGTAATTCTAAAACTGATTTTTTTTGTTACTCTGATTTTTCTACATGTCAAAGATGTAAATGCTAAGTTAATTAATGACTGATGAGCCCAATATGTACATGAATATTGCACTTCACCCAGCCATTCACAGTTGAATCCTGCCTTGCACCTAATGTTTTCAGGATAGGCCACACCCACCGTGACCATAAAATTAGAATAGGAGAGTTTAGTAAATGTCTGAGTGGATATTATTATTAAACAGTAGGTCAGCTGCAGGTTGTAATTCTTCTCACTACTTCATTTGATTGTTTCTGTTTTAAATATGTAAATATGTGAATAATTATGTTACTCTGAACAATAAATTTCAAGAAAAAGAATGGGATGACTAACGTATACATCAAAAGTTTGTTTTTTGTTTGAAACAATCGGTTATTGAAGGAATTTATATGCAGTTAGGGAATTCCCATGAGACAAACAACAACACAATAGACAGACTAGTTGGAATTCCTGATCATTGTCAAGCATTTCATGTACAGATGAGTGGTGCTGGTCGTCACATGTACCATAGACATGTTTCATAGGCTTCATAGGCAAGAATTCTTAGACTCTTGCATCCTAAAATCTTTTTTTTTACAGGATAGGGGTATGCTGTGTCTCCTCTGTGTATTTTCCTTTCTGAATATTGTTTAACAGAAAGTACAAAAAGACCATGGTTTAAATATAAAGGAAAATTATCTATCAACCATGCACCGCCAAACATTATCATTTTCTGAGCGGTAAATTTGTCTGTATGTCTGAGTGATTTTCCTCAGAGCTTGCATTTGCCATGTACAATTTTCATTTCTTTTCAAAAAAGAGTGATTGTATATCTCTACCTTCAGATAACAATAAAAAGCTGGATAGGTTTATTTGTAGACCTTGATAACAACATGTTAATAAACCAACTATTGACACTCCATAGCACAGCAAAAATAAGTTATCTTTATGCATCTTTCTTCCTTTTTGGGTCATGATTTAGACTTTTCTTCTGTCTATATTTGGTAAAGTCATATAGTCTTTTGTTTGTTGGGCTTCTTACACCATGCTCATTGCTTCTTCTTGCTTGTAGTTGAGAGGTCAAGGATTTTTGTTGGAACCTTACTGCTGGGGTATTATTCTGTGGTAAATCCCAGGTCACCATACCATGTACATGTATTGTATGAGTCTTTTAACTGTGATGAAAACCGTACAGTTTCCTTTTTAGTTTTGGGTTCTGGCTCATCTCTTCATAGTTTTTTCCATAAAATATAGGCACGGAATATCAGGGGAGGATTCTTGTTATTCTGTTGCAGGTGGGCACCATCCTGGAGTCAAACCAATAACCTTGAACTGAGCAGCCTAGTCGTGAAGCTGAAAAACAACAAAATTAAGCTTCTTAGTTAAGGAGATGTTCTGGGAAACTGGGATTACTCATATATTCACTCTTGTTCAGTGTATCATGGTCTCATAATTTTTCACAGATCAATATTACATTTCACTACTACAGTACAGTCATCCACTTTTAAGTCACTTTTCCTCTTTTAATGAAATTGCAACATGCTCATATCTTAAAGGCAGAAGTTCACTTTGTGCTTGGGTTTTAATCAAATACCTAATCCATACCATTCTTGGTGTGGAGTGAAAATATTTAGCCTTCTAACTAAGAGTGTTTTCAGAGTTGGTGAATTAGTGATATAACTGCATTGTTAATAATGTGTAACTGGAGCACTACTTGACTGCATTATACTATGTGTAAATATAATATAAAAGGAAAAACTGGGACATATTTATTTGTATTTTCACATTCTGCAATTATAAAAACAGTCAACAATTACTCTTGAGTTAAGTTAGTGTCCACCTTTTTTAATAAATGCTTTTAAGTCTCCTACCTTAAATATTTTCTACAAGGGCTACCTTTTAATCCCATTGTTTGTTTTGTTTTGTATTATTCTTTTTATGTTGCTCTTCATGTTTCTTTATTAGGACCTGCCTTTATAGAATCAGGTGGCGTAAATGCTTTTAGCATGGGAACATTTTTTTCTTTTTCACTTTGTCCTAGCCAAGAGAATAGCTACTATTACCACAACGTAAAGCCAGAAATTAACTGAGAGAAAAAAGAGAAAAGGGCACTGTAAATGTGCAGTATGTATGTCAGTGATGGCTCTTCTGCAAATATTTTGCTGTTCTACTTATATTGTAAAAACATGCATATTAAGTTAAATGGTCACTCACTTGGTGTGGGTGAACATAGGTTTTTGCTCAAATGTGTGGTGCAGTGGCCATAGGCCTTTTATAGGCTAGCTCTTGCCTTGTACCAGAAACCTCTGGGTTTAGAGAGTTTCAGTGGACGGATCAAAATTAGAATTTTTATCCGATCTAAACTCTATATATTGTGAACTTCTGATTCTTCAGGAACCAGAACCCACTCATTATATAACCATATATCTGTTCCTACATTAACAACACTGGTGTTGCTTAAGGCAGCAAGTAAGTGAGGTCTTTCCCAACACAGAAAGGGCACAGGGTATTTTTCCATAGTTGGAAAACACACAAAAACCTCAAAGATAATCAGCATTGCTTAATAATTTAAATCTAATAGAAAACAAACATCCCTTTTCTTAATTTCTAAGACTGTAGGGTAACTTCCAAAGTTCGCATAGAAGATAACAACTTGGGAGTTAACAATGTTGAGGTGCTGGCAGAACTCATTGCTATATATTTTATATAGCATTATCTGTTGTTGGTAATCTGTACTCATGTCATTCCGGATTCACAGGTGTGGGAAGCAGGAGATGATCCTAGAAGTAGAAATTTCCAGCCTCAAAGCTGGAAACAACCCCGAACAGGTGCTAATTCATTGAGATAGCATTCACTACCATTCCCTCCCTGGGCCAATTTATAATCACCAATTAACCTGATCTGCATATCTTTGGGAATATGGGAAAAAGATTGACACAGACATAGAGAGAACACGGACATCTCACATAGGCCATATTCAGGTATAGAAAATGAATTCAGGAAAATAAATTCATGAGACAGCAATGCTTCTCTCTGTGCCACCAAACTGCCCATTATTAGAAATACAGTATGTAAGTTAAGTCTAATTCTCTGTTAGATAAAAAACATTTCCAAATGCTGGTCACACCTCATATTAAAAGTACTGTGTAGCTTTTACATAAAAGCATTATTTGTTGCTATTTCATTAATCGTAATATACTGTATATTTGTTTTCACACTTTGTTATGTATAGCAGTCTCACTCTGTATCAAAAGGCCAAATCTATCTTATTATTTATTAAGAGACAACCATCTAATGTATGATTCACGACAGCTCAGTTCTTCCCTCTGAACGTTCAGAGACTATGCATGTACTTTGCTGGTGGGTACAACTGGGTTGTTGCCAGAAACCCTGCAAGTGTAGTCAGACGGTGCTCTCTGCAACACACCACTGAGGGCCCAGGAAGAGAAACAAAATCATTATCAGTTTCTGTTTTTTATATTTAATTTAAAAGCAGTTATTTTACAAGTGTATTTCTGCTAAAAAATATCCTTATTCAAACATTTCAACATAATTCTTTCTAGGCCATCCACAAAAAATAGTAGACATGAGATAGATAATATAGAAATACATTTTGTGCCTGCCTTACAATGGCAGGTTTGTGTTTATTAGTTTAGGGAAAGTATTTTTTACAGCACATATGGTTAGTTTTAATAAAGTGTTGACAGGGAAAACATTTTTTTTGAAAGCTTGCTTGCAAATGTGAAATTATCAGCTGATCAAAAATTAACCCTGGCTAATATGAATACAGAATGTTTTCTTTAGACTAACTTGAAGTCACATTGTTGACAATTTAATATGAACATTCAAAACGTGTTACAGTGAAGTATGCCATGGTTTTAATTTCCACGGCTGGCTGAGCAAACACTTTTGTCCAATAACTTTTAGCATTTTTCCATTTGAGCTAGGCTCCTATTAGGTTGTATTAATTCTGAAACAATGTGCAATATTTTGTAATTTTATCATGGATATACAGTATTCAGGAAATTAACGTAAGCTCATTTTCAAGAAAATTCACTTATTTTTAACAGCTTAATAAGTGAAGAACCTTTGCATGCTCACATCTGTTAATTAAGAACTGAACCACTTATTTTCAATTACATATATTTCGGTTTATAGCCTACTTAGTAAAAAGAATTTCATCTTCCATTAAAAATCACCTGAACATTACACTTTATCTAGTCTTCTATATAATCTCAGTGTTTTTTGTTCAGTATAGTAATATTTTGACTTACAGTGGTGCCTAATGGATGAAAGGCTCTGGTGACAGGCAGAAACAGGGGATGTTAATTTTTTTTACCTAATGCACCAAAGTGCTCGGCATCACATATTTGGATTTAATTGCTCACATTTCATTAGGAATTCAATTATCAAACTTGCTGTTCTCTTTAAGCAACACTGCAAAATATAAGCATATAGCTGAATGTGAAAAGAAAACCCTACTTTTTTGGAACATTTGATCTATGAGGTTGACATTCTTTGTGTTCTGCTGTTTGTGACAGTGTTGATGTTTTTTTTTTTTTTTCTAAATGTATGTTTGATGTGTAAACATATAGAGCTTGCATATTTCAGCTCAGGGCACAATGCAATAGAAAAATAGAATATCTGGGTAAAGCTGGTTAAAACTAGGTTACGCAGATTTATTTAGCCACTTGTAATGCTTAGAAGTAAACAGTCAGGAAAAGCTTGTTTTTCATCCTAGACTATGGTGTGCCATTTAGATTTACTAATGCTTGTATAAGCCATTTTCTACATGCCTAATAATTATAAAAATATAAAAAATATAAATTTGCATGAAAAATGTCTATAGTTCAATACTGGTCTCTCTGCAGATTTTATTGAGTTATGTTCTTTTTTAAGAAATTAATTGTTTTTTTTTTTGGTATCTTCTTTCCACTGATAGAGTGTAAGCGAATTTGGGCTGGACATTATTGAAACCCCAGAAGGAGATAAGTGGCCACAGCTTATTGTCCAGCAAAACCTTGACAGAGAGCAGAAGGACACCTTTGTAATGAAGATCAAAGTGGAAGATGGCGGAAATCCTCCTAAGTCTAGTACTGCAATTTTGCAGGTAACCATCTCTGATGTGAATGACAATCGGCCTAAGTTCAAGGAGAGTGAAGTTGAGGTAAATATTCCTGAAAATGCACCTGTTGGGACTTCAGTTACCCAGCTTCACGCTACTGATTCTGACTTGGGAATAAATGCACAAATCTTTTTTTCATTTAGCAACCAAATCTCCAATGCAGCAAAAAAGCTTTTTGCAATTGACAATGCCACTGGTCTTATAACAGTTAAAGAACCACTTGACAGGGAAGTAACCCCAGTCCATAAGCTGATAGTTTTGGCCAGCGATGGTAGCTCTACCCCTTCAAGAGCTACAGTGACTGTCAATGTTACTGACATCAATGATAATGTTCCTTCTATAGAAACAAAATATATTATCAACCTTATCAATGGGACTGTTCTGTTATCAGAAAAAGCTCCACTTAACACCAAAATTGCACTGATCACAGTGACGGACAAGGATGCTGATTTGAATGGAAAAGTTACTTGCTACACTGATCATGATGTTCCTTTCAGCCTGAGGCCTGTTTTTGAAAACCAATTTTTGCTAGAGACAGCAGCTCCTCTAGATTATGAAGCCACTCGGGAATATGCTATAAAAATTGTTGCTTCTGATTCAGGCAAACCTCCACTGAATACTTCTGCTATGGTGCTCATAAAAATCAAGGACGAAAATGACAATGCGCCTACATTTACACAGCCTGTTATTGGACTTTCTATCCCAGAAAACAATGCTCCAGGCACGCAGTTGACAAAAATCAGTGCAACAGATGCAGACAGTGGCCGCAATGCTGAAATTAGTTATTCTTTGGGTCATGATGCTCCATCGGTCTTCAATTTGGATCGCCGGACAGGCATCCTATCTGTTGTGCGCCGATTAGACAGAGAGAAGCAAGACAAATATACATTCACAGTTGTCGCAAAGGATAATGGAATACCTCCTTTGCAAAACAATGTCACTGTGATGGTAATGGTCCAAGATCAAAATGATAATAGCCCAGCTTTTACTCACAATGAATACAATTTCTATGTTCCTGAAAACCTCCCGTTGTATGGCACCGTGGGGTTGATCACAGTGACTGATGCCGATGCTGGTGATAATGCAGTTGTTACCCTTTCCATACTGAATGGCAAAGAAAATTTCATAATCGATCCTAAAACTGGAGTCATTAAACCCAATATCACTTTTGACAGAGAACAGCAGAGCTCGTACACATTTGTAGTTAAAGCTGTCGATGGGGGTCGACCTCAACGTTCCTCACTTGCCAAAGTCACCATCAATGTTGTGGATGTGAATGATAACAGACCTGTCTTTGTTATTCCTTCATCGAATTTCTCCTACAATTTAGTCCAATCTACTACCAGCCCTGGTTCTGTGGTGACCAGAGTATTTGCAATAGACAATGATACAGGCATGAATGCCGAACTGCATTACAGTATCACAGGCGGTGTTTCCCGGGGATTATTTGCCATTGACAAAATCACTGGCAACATTACGTTGCAGGAAAAAATCCAAGCTGGAGATCAGGGCTTACACAGGTTAGTGGTCAGAGTCAAAGACTTGGGACAGCCAGAGTCACTTTATGCCATAGCATTGGTTCATCTCTACATCAACGAATCAGTGGCAAATGCTACCTACATCCAGGAGCTTGTACGCAAAAGCATGGAGACACCATTGGACCGGAATGTAGTTGATGGCGTTGTGACTCCTCAAGCAAATGGCTATGTAATTGTGGTCATTGCCATCATTGCTGGTACAATGACTGTCATTTTGGTCATTTTTGTTACCGCCTTAGTGCGCTGCAGGCAAGCACCCAGGCATAAAGTTGTACAAAAGGGAAAACAGAGTGGTGAATGGGTGTCACCTAACCAGGAGAACAGGCAGATCAAGAAAAAGAAGAAGAAGAAGAAGAGGTCACCTAAAAGCCTTCTCTTAAACTTTGTTACAATTGAAGAGTCAAAGCCGGACGATCCAGCACATGAACATATCAATGGCACCTTGGATCTCCCAGTGGAGCTGGAAGAGCAGACTATGGGAAAGTACAACTGGGCCACAACACCATCAACTTTTAAACCAGACAGCCCTGACTTGGCCAAGCACTACAAATCAGCCTCTCCTCAACCAACATTCCAGATCAAACCTGAAACCCCTGTACCTCCCAAGAAGCACCATGTCATCCAAGAGCTGCCATTGGATAACACCTTTGTGGTGGGATGTGACTCGCTGTCCAAATGTTCTTCCAGCAGCTCAGATCCCTATAGCGTCTCAGAGTGCAGCTGCCAAGGGGGCTTCAAGACCACAGGGCCCATCCATACAAGACAGGTAATTTGAATCTTTCTGGTTTTAAAATGTGTCCTACTTTTGTTCTGCCTTCTCCCTTTTCTTTCTTTCTTTCTTTCTTTCTTTCTTTCTTTCTTTCTTTCTTTCTTTCTTTCTTTCTTTCTTTCTCCTCATGGGGTGGGAGTTGGGTGGAAATGATCGAGTTTGGACGAAACACACAAATGTAACAAGCGTTTAATTGTGTAGGACCAGAGGGAGAGGAATTAGAGCCGTTTCTTTGGCCCGCAGGTGAACTGAGTGCTAAGTGATTCTTACTGGCAAGAATTTCATCTGTAGGTGGCACTGTGGCACTTTTTTCATGCTTACAGCCAATAACTGGGAAAGAGAAAGGCAGTCCCAAATCTATAGAGCCAGCTACAAGAGAAAAAGGCAAGTGCTTACAGTATTGTGTGCTCTTGAATCTAAGCAACTGAGGCTGGCTGCAATGTAATAACACCATGCAGGCTACATTAAATGGTTTGTGATGCTAATAGAGCCTTAGATATCTGCATTTACTGAGAAAGGGGTTGAACCTCAAGGCCTGCCTGAGGCACTGAAAATATATTATGGGAAAGGGAGAATATTGTTTCGTGCCAATAAGATACACAGGCTTTTAAGTGGAATTTGAGTGACATTTTATACTTGGCATTGATGAAAGATTAAATTGTCTAGGAGATTTTCTTTTAATTGTTCTGTTGAGTATTTATTTTTTCAAATCATTTATCTGAATTGCAATTAGAAAACTGTTAGTCTTGCAATGTGATCACCATGCAGTTTTTTGACAGATTGCATACTTCCTCATTTCACACCCCTTTTCGATACAGTGAAAGAGGAGATCACCTTGAATCTTGCCACTGAGGAAACAATGTGGATTTATTTAGTCTAATAAGCATTTGTAGGGATTTCTTTTGCCTTTTCCTAACTAGAGAGCCATAAACGACCTAAGCAGTCAAGGATTGCCTTTATTCAGTAATCCTGTAATCTTTTAAACTGAGTCACCTTGTTGGATTACAAACTGAGTCTCGCTAAGAGGAATGGGGTCTAACTTTTCTTACCTGTGTAGGGAAAATGCTATTCACTCTATATAACAAAGAGAAAAGAAGGACTCTTGGAAATGAAACTTTGAAGACTGTGTGAAAGTGAAGTTGAAGAATTAAGTTAAATGATTAATATTCCTTTTTGAAATTTTCATTTGCAAATTTATTGATAGTTATATTGTAAATAAACAAAAAAAGTCAGATTGCTTCGATAATTCCATTATAATGCCACAATCAAGCAACGCAAAACCAATCACCTAAAAAGAGGAATTTGCTTTTATTTATTTTAGCAGCAGCTTTGCAGTAGCTTATGATGGCCTTAATGATTTTTTAGTGTTTTCCATATTATATTTGGCTTCTCATCCCAGTTAAAAGTTTATTTGTGAATCTTTCAAAGGCATTGTTACCAATATTTAATGTAAACTGAAAATAGGGTAATTGAATTCTATTGATTTTTACATTTACAATCTTCAACTATTTTTACAGAGTATTTCAAACACCTACTCCCCATTGATTGTTATAATGATTATTGCATAAGCTAAAAAGTGATAAAAATAAAGATGCTACGATGTGAACACATTTTGGAATAGCTAGTGTATATTGCCAAAGGCAACTTACCAAATGCAGTTTTGCTGACATAAAACAAATTATATGTGTGCTATTTACCAAAAGAGGAGTTTGCCTGCCAACCTCAGCGGCAGAATATCCCAGAACAACTCCTAGCACTTATTCTGTTCTGCTTTATTGTTGTAAACATTACAAGACAGATATTCATAAGTATAACACCAAAAGTGCCTGCTTCCATGTGGGACACCTGGTGTCATAGACTCTGCTGCACTCAGTATTTTTTATTTTTATTATAAAAGCACAGTCAGTATTTAATAGATTTGTCAAGCTATTGTCTAGACTCCTGATGTGATTCTCAGTGCTACACTTGATACAGGGGCCCTGTCAAACACAGATCTGCATGCAATAAGACCAATTTTCATTTCACATGTACCTGCTTTACATCTATAACCTGTAAGAAAAAGGCCAAAAATATTTTGAATGTTATTAATCGTTTTATTACTATTACTATTATTTTTGTCTCATTCCAGCCATTATTCAGTGATTTGTTAGTATTAATGAAAGTAAATGAAAATAAAGCAAACAAAATCAGGGTCCAAGTCCTCTTTAATTTTTACTTTGATGATTGACTTCTAATCATAACTAATTGTAGATTTGATTTAGCAAGTTATATTGCCTGTTTGTGTAATGCTTACAATGTTTTTTTTTTTGTCTAAGGCAGTTCATTGAGTTTTAGGGCTTTTATTGATGACAAGATAAAGGGATATGCATTTTGGTCACTTGCAAATATGGAATCTGTATACCAGTGCACCTTTTCTCATAATTAATCCAGCTTTGTTGTCAAAAAAATGTAAATAAAGCAACCAGTAAGCATTTATTTAAGTTACATTAATTACCTACACACAATTGTTTATGACATTTTCAGTATAATATGTAATAAATTGTGTTTTTCAGTGTTTAAGATACTGGACATTGTCATTAGCCTGCTGCAGCAATTGCATTACCGCCATATGGCTTGAGATGTTGCATTGTAATGTATTACTTTCTTAAACAATGAACAAGATTTGACATGAGCATGCTGATGTGTAAGACTTTTACAGATTTTCCTAGCAAAACACCAGTGCTTCAACTAATAGAATTATAATGTGTAAAGCACGCTCTCTATCTATCTATCTATCTATCTATCTATCTATCTATCTATCTATCTATCTATCTATCTATCTATCTATCTATCTATCTATCTATCTATCTATTTTAAATTACACACCCTGTGTGCGTCTATGTTTACGCTAATTACCTTAATTTAAAAAAAAAAATCAATTCCTTTCATATGTTTCCATTTCTTTTTTCAGGGAGCTTTTGCTATTAATGCTTTGAATTGCTCCACATTGTGAAGGTGCATTATTTATAAGCTTTTCCCAAGGCCTTATCTTCAAAAGAGACATAAAGTGCAGCCTAAATCTTTTGCCACAGGGGCATACCTTGCCATGCTTACATTTGCTTAGTAATTTATCAAAATCAAAATAAATTCATCTTTAACATACCCGTTGTCAAAAAAAGCATCCAAAATGTTTCCTGGATAGATAATTGGATCTGAGTAATTTTCTCACTTCTTATCACAGCATCACTGATCTTAAGCAGTAGCCATTGGTTCCTGGTGTCATGCTCTCTGTCACGTTCAGATGTTTCTGACAGCTAATACTGGTGCCTTAAGCTCCATTTCTGCTTAGTGCGGGATGTCCTGGATATGCCTTCTAGTTTTATTTTTAAGTTGAATTGTATTTTCCACTTGTCTGCCATCTGCAGGTGACAAAGAAAAGATTGTAAAATCATTGGGTGAATTAAGAAAGAAACCTGAAAATCTTCATGTATCTATTCTGCAGAATGCTACTTGGGTTTCAGTTGTGGAAATATTCATGTGTTATGTGGACTGGGAACACATTTTTAAAGTGGTTTTCATGCATTCATTTAAAACAAAAACAAAATCCAGAAACAGTAGCAATAGATTTGTTTATGTTTTGCCAAGAAAGGACATACTCATAGTTTCTTAGGTTAATGCAGAATGCAGAGATGATTAGTTACTTTGTTTAATCTCCAGAAGGGTGCTACTTTGCTTGCTACAGAAAGGACACTGTCATCTAGGTGATTCTGGTGAAAGCATATACTCCAGCAGCTTGTACATCACCTCTGTTTAGGATAGCTCAGATCACATGTCTGTTGTCTGTTAACCTATAAATACATTCTTAAAAACATTCGCTTGGAAAACTCAATTCACATAATATCAAACTTAATGTGCCTCCAGTGTGTGCATTGTGCCAGAAGAGCGAACGCATTTATAGGATGTTCTACCTGTGCATGTGATTCTGGCAGTGTAAGATTAGGAGGCATTCATGTCTTGCCAACTCTGTATGTGGTCAGTTTAGTCTACACAAGTGAAACTACAGCTTTCTTTATGTAATCAACAAGACCAAGAACAAGACTCTGAAGCTGAATTAAATGGTAAAATTGATTTAATTGACTAGTACTTGTCTGAGTTGGTTTCTATGAACTTACATGCACGGATTTATATCAAGATTGGCTAATTACTGGTAGAAATGTTTCCCATATTGTGCAGTATTTCCTGTAGTTAGATCAGTCCTATGTTGGATCACTTTCATACCACAGGTGAACTGCCTCAGTGTCCACTTGATAATGCACAAGACAACTGTTTCCAAATGGCCTCAGTACAGTTGTTTTAGTCTGTACCAGAGTGTTATTGGTGTCCTCACATCCACCTAAATGAACCGGACTATAGGAGCAATTGCTCCAGGCATCAAAAAAAAAAAACGATTTAGGTGTAATAATGCACCTAATTGATCCTACCGTTAAATGAAACTGAATGTCTATGGTCATTGCCCTGGCAATTCACAAACAGGAAAAGTGTAGGGACCTCTTGGGCTCCAAATATACATGGAAGGATGGTTTAATTCTTTTTGAAAAAGTCAGACAAGATATTGTCTAGTTTCCAGAGCAGAAATCTTTTTTATGACTCAGGCTGGCTGAAACATGGTCCATGTAATCTGAAATTGTTTAACCCTTCTCTGAAGAGTGAAGTGAAATAAATTAGTTTGGTAGAGTGTCAGTGAGGTGAGGCTCCTGTATAGCTGTAAATATGTTTGGTTTTAGTTGACTGAGGTGGACTTTGAGTAAAACGTAAGTGAATGCCATTATTTATCATTTATTTTTAAGGGTCACAACCTTTCAGAGATATAGGCAATAAACAGTGGATTGTAAACTGCATTTTGGGGTCACTTCTTTGATCTCATGAAAGCTTGTTCATCCCATGGGATTGGAGAAATAGTTTAGATGTTTAGGCAAACACACCTTGGTTTAGGCATCAAAAGAAGCTCTGGTTTCTCTTTGGCAGATAATTTTATCTGTTTTATCACAGCAGGTTTGGTGACTATGATTGCTATAAAAACAACACATGCTCATTATGTTCATTGTTTAACAGAAATCTGCCACAGAGGTTTGCAATCAACAAGCACAAACTGACATTATCAAAGTGTTCCACTTGGAAATTATTCATTACAACAATCACATTTAAAATGCTGTGACAGGTTCCAAGTCCTTAGATTATATATATAGTGAGTGGGATCCAAAATCAAGAAGTGAAAATGCCACAACATGAACATATGCAAAAATAAAGACGTACTGTTAAATGAGAGAAAGCATAAGAACTCTGGAAAGAACACACTCTTCTTCTTTAAAGCATTTTCTTATGGGTGCTGGGTGACCATGTGCTACCAAGGGTCAGATTTGCTACTCTGTTATTCTCTTTTATCAACCTTTCTTTTGCCTAGGAATTCTTGCTCCTTATAAACTCCTGAAACACTACCTGTAAAACTTTAGGGGCTCACTTCAAGAACTCTAAATTGGCAGGTGCGAGTAAGTGTGGATTTCTGTCTCAATGAGCCCTTGATGTAACTGTGACCCATCCAGAGTTCAAACCTTACATTAGCATTCCAGGAATAGACTCGGGCTCCTCATGACTCTAAAGTTAGATTAACTGAATCAGAAAATAGATGGATATATAGTTTTTGTTGTTCAGCAAATTCAGTTATCTTATCTCAACCAGTCAATAGCAGATGCTGAGGCTGTATGCAACATGGCAGGACCACCTGATTAGAAACGAGTTTGCAGGAGGTCTGCATCCCATAGTTTTTTCTGTGTCTGCAACAATAATATCCCTAGGCGACCACCATATTGAGTGCCTGGAAAGGAGATGAAGTTTCGGATGGTGGACAATGTCACCATATATTGGTAAACAGCCTTGCTTCTCGTGTTTTGTTAAAAAGCCTGCAGTAGCAGAATCATGGCAAATGTGAGGTGGTGCTGTGTTAGCTAGCTCCGGTAGCCACTTGAGAGGGGTTGGATGGAGAGCTTCTGTTATGATGCGCATAGATTTGTTGAGCTGTATATCCACCAGGTTACAGTGAAGTGAGCGGTTCCAAGATGGAGAGCAGTGTATACATATAAACACAAATATATATGTGTGTGCTTTCTTGTATGTGCACAAATATACAGTAAAGCATACATTCCTTTAGTTTATTGAGCTGCTATATAAGTTGCTATGTATGATCATTTGATACTCCACTCCTCACTCAAAGGTCATTTAAAGACTTTGTTCACTGTGACTTTACACTACCATCTTCAGACCACTTCAGGGCAACCCCAGGATCAATTCAAGGTGTTCATGAATTTCTGAGCCCAACCAAGATTTAAAGAGGCAAGCAACCCCTGTTTCCCAATCCATTAATAATATCTGTGCCCGCCTGTGCTTCCCTCAACTGATTATGAGGATTTCCTTACTGATCTCTATCCAGTAATATGGCATGAGAGTTAATACGTCCTGTACTCCACTTTCACTCAGTTAAAATAATTTGATTAGACACACAACATGTTCAAGTCCAATCTCACTCTTTAATCTCAAAAACATAAATTTTAAGATAATTTAGCTAGAAAGGAGTGAGTGTGACTGTGCCCTGCTTTATAGTGAATTGGTACTTAACTTGCACCTGATGATGCTCAGATATTCAATGATATCTCATAGATTTATCAGGTGTTAAAATGGATAGATAAATAAGTTTGTCTGATCATAACTTTATTTTCTAACAAATTTTATATTATTCACTGTCACTAATCTTGGTTCATATATTTTGTTTATATGTAAGAAATTTGTGAGATTCTTGTTTATGCATTTGAAAATGCTTACTTTAAAATGACTTGAATAAATAGAAAACAGGAGTGACTTAGGCATTATAGCTGAGGACCTTTTTGTTATAAATGAAGACAAATATTAAATAGAGGTGTATTTTTTTTGCCTGACAATGCTTTGACCCAAAAGGTCGATTCCATGCTGAAATGCTTCCTCTGTGAACTTTGTTGGTTGCCTGTACAATTATCACCATCCCCAACAAACATGTTCAGTTTATAGGTGTGAATCTCATGGTTCTGCACATATTATAAGTATGTGAAAAAATGGTTGGTACTCAGACTTTTCTGTTACCTCACAGTTAATTAGTATTCATGATGTTTTGAGAAGAGGCATCTAAGCAGTATAACTATCACGATAATCTTTCCATTTTTGCAATGTATAATTTCATTTGTTGCTTCAAAATCTATTTGTGTCTTTTTATTTATACAAAGAGTGGACTTACAAAATAAATATCAGTGGAGAGCTCCCAATCCCCAATATAATAATCCATGTATCTTGAATTTCAAAGCTCCCTTCTCCATTGTAACATCTGATTAATTATTTATTTATTTTTCTTCATCTTACTTTTCACACTATAGAGTAATGTCTCCAGGCTTCCTTCTTGACAAACATCAAATACACTACGACATCTAGCTGATACAGAGACAAGAATCCATGGGGCTGACTTGGCTCAACTGGATTAGAAATGAGCACTGACATCTTTCAGAAATCTTTTTCCTTGTCTTTCCCTTATGCTATCAGTACCACAATTTGTCAATCACCTTATTATAATAGAATTATAGGCTGAATTATTTGTCCTAGTTTTTATACTTTGACATTCATCTTGAAAGAGTCATAGATTTACTGACATTTTCCTGTCGCTATACTCACTGAAACATGCTAATATTAAAAAGGTATTAACAAAGAGAAACTCAGTGCTTGTCATGTTTTTTTTTTTTTTTTTTTTTGGATAAATAAATGCTTTATTAATTTGTTGCTGCAAATAGTGAGACACATACAGTATATTTTTTTAAACTCAGATATCATAGTCCAGAGTTTCCTAACGCCATCTTCCACACTTAACTATTAAAATTTACAGTTTAACAATTTAACACCTCCCACAAGCACAAATTGAAATTAGTTTAGTCACATTCAGTATTATTAATGATGTTACAGTTGTATTTATTTGGAAAATATTTATTCATATTTCATATATTGATTTTCTTTAGTTGATAACTGTTAGCAGTGACAGCATGTGAAAGAAACTACTGCAAAGCAAAAGTCAGAATATATTTATGAGTAAAAAAAACATTTTTAATGGGGATCTTACTTTACTGAATAAAAACATTTTCACATGCACCTTAGCTCAAGAGTAAAATCTCACCTACTCCTTAAAATCTAAAAGGACTATATTCCCTTTTTATTGATGAAAGTGGTTTTTTAGGTGCCACAGTGTGGAATATTTGAGATGCTGGTCGACATTATATGAAGTAACTTTTTTTAGATCCACTCCAAATAACTTTTTTGGCTTTCTAACTGCAGCCAAATGGCATGTTGTTGAACATTTTATTGATGTTTTACTATTGTGTTTCCTTGTATTACTCTAAATTAATTCATATGCTTTAATAAATTTCCATAATTACTAGTCATTGTGTCTGTTGCTATCCATTTATATGTTTTGTACTCTTAATAAGTATAGCAGTGGCAACAAACTGAACTTTATATATTATTGTATTAAATAATGGTTCCTTGATTGATAATACAGTAGATTGGTGTTATGTCTTACTGTATGTGTTGTAATTTCTGTAAATATTCTGATCAAATTCAATATCAATGAGTATACATTTCTTTTACACATTCATGTTTAACAAATATAATGACTAAAGTGCTTTTTAGAGGTTGTTAATCCTTTAAAAAGCTTTATTATAACAACGCACCACCCAGTTGTTGAGTACTTGTTGAATGCTTGTTAAACCCTTTTCCTGTACATAGTTGCTTTTTCACTGTTTTTTATTTCAATATGAATGAAGCTTACTTTTAAACCCAGATACAAATACATTAATTAAATTAGGGTTATTAACATTAATCAAAAATCATCATCTTATTTGAGGGCCCTTATACCATTTCAGATTTACCCCAAATGTCATAACATAGATCCTTTCCAGTTAAAATGCATTTTTGAGGTTTAAGGTTTGTGTTTGGGCACATGTAAGTCATAAAGTCCTTCTGTGCGTTGTATGACATTTAAAGAAAATGCTCCAACTGATGAAATGCTGGTAAATTTGTGTCCTAATTTTGAGTCTAAATGATGCTGTAATTCATGGAACATTCCAATGGATGACTTTATCTGCTTCCTCATCCTCCTAGTCTGGCTAAGAGGATGCATCTAAGCTAATAAGGTACAACTGGTATTTTGAAGCAAAACCCAGAGGAAATGCATTTAGTTTGACACATTAAAGCTTTATTGGATACACTTGTAGTGTCAGTCAGATTAGCCAGAAGTCCATTAGAAAATATTAAACATACTCCTGCATATAGCTTTATTCCGTCTGCAGCAGCAAAATATAAAAAGAGGTAGGGGAAATCTGTATTTGCTGATTTGTGTGTATATATACATACATACATACATAAACTACATACAGTGTGTATGCCATATTTCTCTGTCCTTGTGTTCCGCCCTTTGTGGGCATCATGCATCAACCTTTGCAGCTTAGAAGGCCCATGCACACTTACTGCTTTATATGCACCACAGTCATCAGTGGCTGAACAAGTTGTGATAATGGCATAACAGTATTACAGAGAGCATTTTGTGCCTCAGGTTTGAAAGATGTCTTGTGTCTGAAGCTTCGTCTTGCTGTCACCAACCCATATTCATATGAGTAGATCCTGTAAGCTCAGCAGTTTCTTTCTACAGTCCAAAGACAAACTGTCTGAATTTACTGCCAGCGCTCATTAATAATGTGTGTATATTAGTCACAGACCTTGTCTACAGTTTAGTGTGGGATCCTTCCCTTGGTGCCATTTGCTAATAGGAAAAAAGATTTGGGAAGTAAATTGACTTGTGTAAGTGTCTGTCTCAAATTATAAACCAAATCCTGATGTTTGCCTCGACATGCAAAGACAAAGGCAGAGACCATGTGTTTAAAGATGGCAGATTTTTGCCATCACTGGGCATCTTAATATTTTAAAATGTCTTAGCAGTTTGAAGGGGAGAGTGTGCTCAGAGGCCTGTAAAATGTAATTTTCCCTGTTGGCTACTGTTGTAACCATTGACCCTAAAAACATCCCAAAGTCTGGAAAGACACCTGTCTTCCCCTTTATTAAGTACTTCACAAAAAGTGGAACATTATACTGAGAGGCACTTTACCAACAATACCACTCTCATGAGGAGTTAGCAGATTCAATAAAGCTTGTCAGTCTTGGCAGTGCTCCCTGTACCTCTCTCTCTCTCTGTGTCTTTATTCTCTATGTCTATTTAGTACTTGTAGGAAAGTTAAATATTATGTGTAAAAAGTCCTAGGTTATCCAGAAAAAATGTTTTTAAAACTTGTTATCTGGACAGTAATTATTTGCTGGAGAAAACAATGTATAACATTACAATACATACACATAAACATTCCAGAATTTCTTTGGATCTAAAAACATTTTGATATCTTATGAGGTTGTTGGATAATCACAGATATGGTTCCTAACCCCCTCCTTCTTGGCACCCCAGCTATTCATTGTTAAATTTTCAAGCACAGCTAACTTGATTCAAATTAAAAAGGTTGTGATTAGCCAAACCAGATGTACAAACACACTTTGACAGATATATACTGTAATCATAGCTTTGTATCAATGAGGCTATAGTTAGCACGCACATCAAACAGGATTTTCAAAATATTGAGTCTGAGCTGTTACAAAGGAAAAAACTGGTCAGTATGAAGACTTGGCAGTAAAAGACTGAGGAAGGTGTCAATATCTGATAAGCTGTAATTAAAGGTCACTTCCTAGTGGAACACAACAAAATCCTATGAAGTGCTTCCTCAGCATCTGGCAGAGTCATCCAGCACCAAAGTACATACTTCAGCCTTGCAAATACTGTAAGGCTTAAGAGGCATGACCTTATAAGGTGTGCCACAACTAAGAAAGCATTCTTGAAGAAAGGCAACAAGCAGAAGAGATTACAGTTTGTTAAAGTCAACAAAGCTTGGAGTGGCAGCCAATAGAAGAAAGTTTTACGACTCAATGAATCTACCTTTGAAATTTTTGGTTCACAAAGATGTCAGTATGTCAAAAGAAGACTGGACAAGAAGTTTGCAGCTTTTTGTGAAGTGTGGTTTGGAGGTATTTTGCACTAAAATGTAGGGGATGTAGGCAAAACTGATGGACTGTTGACTGCTGTGGAATTTAAACCAATTTTGAATCATTATGCTATACAATTGGGAGAGCAACTTCTCTGCAAAAATGTAATCTTTCAGCATGATAGCAACCGCAATTACACTGCAAACACAATTAAGACTTACTTGTAGCAGACATCCACAGATGCAATACTAACAGTAATAAAGTGGCCAACTCAGAGCCCTGATCTGAACATAATTGAAGCTTTGTGGGATCACATAAATATAGAAAAGAATAATAAAGAAGTGAAAGTCTAGAGATGAGTTATGGCAAATTCTGCCAAAAGCTGGGATGATTATTTTATAACACTACAGGAAAAATTTTAACATTGAACCACAATGAATTTCTTCAGTCGTACAATCTAAAGGAGGGCAGACAAAAACATGTGGTTATTGTAAGATATGTATAATGTTCTTGAAATCAATTAAACAAGTACTGTAATGCCTAGATAACTAGCTTTAAATATTCTTTTGGCTTTCCTGTATGATCATTTTTATTAGTTATTTTTGTGTGTTCAGGAGTATATTTTATGGGCTACAGGCAGAGCTACACTGGGTCTGTTGTTGAAATATTTTGAATTTCTCTTTCATTTTATCTTTAGCTTGCTTTTGGTCTTGGTTTTATGTATCCCTGTGGCTCCAAGCTTGTCACATTAGTGTTCTAATGTTGGTATATTCAGTGCTACATAAAAGATTTGAAAATCCATTCTAAACACAATGCAAGCCAGGTTTATTTTTACTGACTCCTAAACACAAAATAAACTTTATTTTTATTAGTACCATTGTCTAGAGACCACCGTTCCAAGGCAAACGTTAATGGTGTTTTAGAAAATATAACAAATGGCTTGGAATGTCCTCTACACTAACTTGCTAATGTCAATTGTTTTAGTAGATTGATAGATGCAATCCTTGCCTCAGACATTAAATTTGTAATGGCATAAGTTTTGAATGGGATACATGGAATAGAAGAAATTAATGACAATATACATGAAAGAAAAAAAAAATAACAATGTAGTATGAAATGGTGTGCTTGGTTTGCAGCGCATGTAATCTGCAGTGACATTGTAAAGTTTGCATATTAATGTAGAATCCACCTATTCATTTTTTTAATCATCATAAATCAGTTTAGGGTAACAGCAGCCTGTCCGAGCAACATCAGGTTCAAGGCAAGAATCAGCTCTTGATGGACAGAATAGTAGAGAATTCAACCAACACAACTGTAAAAAGCAAATTTAGAACTCTGCTGAAATCAAATTCATATGCATGAGAGTTAGCCAGATTTACAGTATTAGCATTGAAAGATACATTAACAACAACATCATTATATGCTGTGTTTGTTTTTTCCCATCAGCATTAGTTATTTTATTTATTTACAGTATTTACTTCCTGGTACATCTTTTGTTAACCTGGCCACATTTCAGCATTACAAATCCCTCACTTTGTTGGCAAATTAGGTTCATGAAACTGTTTTTTTCTAGAGTTCATTATTTATTTATATTTTATTTTATATTCTGTTTATTTTCATACACTTAATGTTGTTCTGAAAATGGATGATTTTAGACAGCAGTATTTTGCAGATGGGTGTAATTGAATTTCTCTGTTACCATAATCCATGGATCCTTTGCTACAGCATGACTGTCTTCTTATTTTTTTTATAATTAGTAATTTATGAGGTAAAGCGGCAATCTCTTAATGTGCATAAAAGTTTTATGTAATTCAATTGTGACAATGCTGTTGCATATGGTTTAATGCACCCTTTTTAAATCTTCCGCAGCCAGTTTAAAAAGAGAGCAACATTTGTAAGCCATCATGTGTGGGGTCTTTTGAAGCAATACAATAGGTGTGAATTAAAGTGGAGTTAAAAAAACTGCAGGGCACTACCAGTATATGGTATTTCAGGGAATCATCTAGCATGTGACAGAGTAAACTTTATTTAAAAATGTCCTGGCAGCAGATATAAGATTTAATAGGTGGTGTATTGTATTACAACAACAGTGTATATAACTAGAAAATAAAAAATAAACATCCAAAGGGAGCAATTTTAGCTCCTCAGCTACAGGAGGCAATCAGACAAAACATTCAAGGCTTTTTTTAGCTGTTCCCTTTGCTACAGAAAGCTCACCTATCCGGTTTCTGATTGCCATTGAGTTCTCCTTGCCCACTTCATTTTTGAAACACATGCAGTTGGCCAGTTAGTGGTGAGGTAAGACATATACAGAACAGCCAAGGTAGAGGCTGAAGCTGGACTGAACTAATCCTCACTGCACATCCCTGCTGAATGCTTTTTCTGTTCCGTGTTGCAGGGGGGAAGCCAAAAGCCTCTGAACATTCAGCAGCAGCAGCAGCAGAAAGCTGAGAAATGAATCATCTCTGGATTACAAATGCAAAGAAGGAAGTTTTAAAAAAAATTAAAACATTAAGCACATGAAGAGATTATGTCCCCTATAGAACTCTTGTAAGTGTTCTGCAATCTCTGCTGTGAATGGTCCATGGGAGCATTGTTATTACAAGAACACTGCAGAAATGAAAGTGTTTCCATTGAACTATCCAGATGTATGGAAGCATACACACATTTATAATTGAAACATGTTTGCGTGCTGTCAGCAAGAAAATTGCTTTCTGTTTACCCTGTTACATTACAAGTGACTATGAATGAGATATTGTGTATGTATAATATATATTTTATTTATTTTCAAACTGTTAATTTATTTCCAAATTGGGACTTTTTTCAATCTTAATTTAAATAATTTTTCATGAATGGCTAGGTGGGATGATATCTGAACTTTTAAATCCCTAGAGTATTGTGTTTATTGTCACTCATTCTTCATCTCTCTTCTTTTCTAACAAACTATCCATGGCCTCAGTGTTTCACTCACTTAGAAATTTAATTTTAGATGTATTAGTTTCCTGAGTGTTTGATAGTATAGCATGCCTTAGGCTTATTGTATAAATAGTGTTTTATTAAGCACCTTTTCTTTGGACAAAAAACAAGTTGTGAAGGTTGTATAAGAAGCAACAGGGCATATTAGTAAGTTGATGATGTGTATTGTATACAATAAATATGCTGCACAAATTCCATCATTCATTTTCATAACTGGTTTATTGGGTTTATGTGGAGCTAGTCTGTAATGGTGATAATAGGTGAAAGGCACACATACACCCAGGACACAGTGGCAGGGCACCAAAAGACCTTCACTCACAGCAGGCCAATGAACTGAAGTGCCCAGCATAGAGTTGATCTTGGAAAGGAGACAAGGGTGAACACAGAGGGAACCCCTGCTAACTTTTTTCCACATAAGGGCAGTCCAGCTGGGAATCCAAGAGCAGTGCAGCAACAATGTTACTCTTAATGCGCTCTTCCAGTATATGCTTAAAATCTTTTTATATAATAGTGTGTCAATTTACATAATACAGGTATACATCTTCCTTTTTACAAATGTCTTCACTATTTCCTTTACAATTACTGGCTGATATGTTAACTATTTGATTTGTGTATGGTTTTATGATATATTTATCAACTTTGTCTCATCTTTGTTACTATATATTTGGCATTTAGTCTAATGAATTCTTACAATTAAAGTTTTATTTTTATACAAAACAGTATTTATATTGAAATAGGTTTGTGCCATGTCCACCGCAGGTCAGTCCCCTTTTGGACTCGAACCTACAAGCTTGCTTTGACCAGTCCTTACCTGGAACTGAAAAACTAAGAAGATTAAGTTATTGAGCTAAAGAGATACTGCTTTAGCTGGGGAAGTTACTGTCAACTTGTGGAATTATGCCACAGCACCTTGTTAACTTTACTACAATACTTTAAATGGGTTCCGCTTGAGGCTTTTACAGTTAATACAGGTACTATACAACTTCAATTAAGATGACATGTTCTCTAAATTCCCCTTTGAATACTACCTTTGTGTCATTTCCTCAGAAGGCAGTCATGAGTTCCAAAAATACTATGTTTTGTATTCGCATTTTCAAGTCAAACTGTGTCTTGCATACAATAAAGCTTTCAAAGTCTGTTTGATTGTTTGAATCGTTGATTTTTTCTTTTACATCTTTTATGTAAAATTAATTTGCTTACTTCATATATTTTCTATATTTAATGCAGTGCTGTCACGGTGTGTGTGTGTAAAAGGCATGAAATAATTTTGAAAAAGAATAAGCATAAATTGAAAATTCAACTCATACATGACATGAATGATATTTTATAAATCTTAACAATGAATTGAAATATTACAGCTAATATAAGCATGGAAGTGCTCCTTCTTAAGCTAATGAAAAAGAATTGTGGGGATTACTTTCTATTTTTATTTGTGTTTTTAAAAATGAGCAACATATAATTAAATAAATGGCAAAGTTTAAATGACTTCCCTTTGCACATATGTATTATAAGCGTACATTTATTGATTTAGGGATTACTATTTTGTGAATAAAAATGTTCAATTTTTTATTGAAACTGCAGAGAAAATAAAAGACAAAAGATGCCTCAGTATTTACTGTTATGTTCTAAGGGAATAAACAAGCTTAACAAAATCAAGTTAAACAAATAGGATTTCAGCTATGGAACTTCACAGTATGTAAAATTTAAAGTTAGTTTTAGTCTACACTCTGTGTTCAGGTGTGGCTGATTTCAATAAAGTGTACCATGCAGGGATATAAAATACATTTTAAAGTAATTGTTTCCTTGTTTCTTATTAATAAAGTCTCTTTTAATATTGCAGTATATAATAGTGCCTTGTTCATTGGTTAGCCTCAGTCACTTTTAAAATGTTAACATAGTCCTTTCTTTCTCCTTCTCTGTGTGTGTGGGCTGGTATATTTTGCATTTATAGAGTTTTGATACCCACTGTATTTAAGAAGGATAAGGATATAATGAACACCTTAACTCTGTTGGGATAAACCTGATAATACTGTTATTGCATGACATGCTAAGCTGTAGATGGGCCTGGTCTCATCAGCTCATGTGCTCATAGTTTAACAAGTCAAACAGAAGTAACAAAGGAAACATGCATTTGTTCTAGAGGATGCAATTTTGTTTTCAAATTATTACAGTAAATTAATTATTTTTATTATTATTTTGTCATTTACTTGTAGTTTCTTTTTCTTTTGCTTGTGATGGTAAATAAAGCATCACTTTTTCACATCCCATTTCTAGATTCAGCTGCAAAAAGTGTGACATATGGCTAAATGAACTTAATTCAGTTGGCTGGTTGCACAGCTTACACTAAACATATGTTAAAATCAAAGTTTCATCATTTACTCATCACTGGAAACAGAGTTATGAGCACTGAATGATTGAACATTAGATAAAGATCACCCATTGTATACACGCACTGCAGAGTCGGGGGTGCTGCTTTAGTGCAGTGGCTATGAGAACATAACTAGGGGATCAAACTTAATGCGGTAAAGGCAAATACATGCCAAAATGAATCAGCATTTATACTGGTCTTTTAGGATACTAGCGAAAGAAGTAAATAGTTAACAACATGGTCTTAAAGTAAATATTGAAATATTGACTTGAGTTTTTTTATAAGTCGATTTCCTTTCCTTTTTATAAAAATAAATGTATGTGTATTTTTAAAAATGTGTTTTTATGTTGGTGCCTATCTATCTATCTATCTATCTATCTAAGAAATGATTCACCATATACTGTATACACAGTATATTTGTGCATGAGAGTAGGCATATACACACAAACACGAAAGAGTAGCTTCTACATAGAAATCCATGATGATGTAATCACAAACTATCTATATCTATCTGTCTCTCTATATTACAGGAGATGGCACTGAAACCACCACTCTATGGCACACTCTATGGCACAGACACATCACGATCCCACAGGATAAAAATCAATCTCTAGCTGGCAGTAGCTTGAGAGAGAGAGAGAGAGAGAGAGAGAGGAAGGCACTGAAGAGCAGCAAATGTACTGTAACAGGTTCTGCTGAATCCAGCAAGACTCTAAATTTGTATCAAGGAGTATCAGAACCTTACTGACGTCACAGTGCTGTCTTGAGTTCTACTTGACATGTTACTGAAACTCGGGCAGTAAAATCTGTGGCATTCAGAGTGAGTGTTTTTGTTTTGTTTTGTTTTGTTTTTTTCCCTAATTACTTTACTGTGGTTGGAAATGCCTTCAAGGATGTAGCTTGAGACAACTGAGTCCAGTCAAGTTTTGTGAGATACTTTTTAACATGGTTGAATGAGAATAGTATAGAAAGCGATAATGTACAGTGTATGTAGTATGTATGCTTATGTGTATATGGCCATAGCCACAAGTTCATTTTTCTGTTGTAATGCTCCCTGAGTCAATACTGTAATTCATCTAGACACCCATTTCTTTCTATTCATTTTATCTTCACTATACATGCTATCACACTGATACAAGATTCATTGCATATCACCAAATGCTTTGTGCTCAACCCTGCCACTATGTCAAATGTGACCATCCATTTATAAAATGATGAATGACATTACTGCAGAGTGCATGTGTTCTGTACTAAAAACGGGTAATTGCCGCACATAAGGACCAGCATAAAAAAAAGACATTGCCTGCGTAGATCTGGACACCCAGAGATTATTCTGATTTAGTAGCTCTGGGAAGGTACAAAGCAGATGTATCAGCGGTGTGCCTAGCCTCCACATTTTAGCAGTCATGAAATCATCAGAAGAGAGGAAGAGAGACTTTAACACTAATAATGCTCATCTTATCTGAGCTTATTATTTTCTCTCTAAATTGATTTGGAATGGTTTATATAAAAAACACTGATCCTCATCCATAGGCTTCATCTTTAGAAGTCCCATGGACATACCCATTTCTTTAGATCATGCACTTAATCCATAACACTTTATATATTACATATTAGTCCCACTTGCAACAGCATGACCAGCCAATAATAATTACTGAAGGCAAATACACCAGATAAGGTCACATTAGGTTCACCAACGTGTACTACATACAATATTTAGCACTTTCCAGAACCTACTCTTTTACTAGCAGAAAAGTGTCCAAATCTGAAAAATCTCAGTCTTTAGCTCAAAACCCTACAAACCAACGAGTATATACCAGTCAAAGTCAGTAGCTAGCTTTATTCATTGCCATTACAAAGGCTCACCACACATGCCACAAATGTCCCTTGTAAAAATAATCTTAATTATAGTAATAAAGTCAATATGCAAACCAATGGGTGTAGCATCACTAATATCAGAAGACGTAGCAGCAGAAGTATTTGCCTGATTTTTAAATAGCTTCCCAGGTCTGTTCTGGAAAGTGAAGGGGAGGGCGCACAAATTTTTCTTTTTGTTGTGTGAAATATAGTATGCAGCATATGAAAACTGTATGTATTTTAAGATGCTTTGCTAATGTGATACATGAAAATGTATAGAGTAAAGTTTTTGTTTATGTATTTTTTGGCTTCTGGAAATTATTAAAGTTTTTTTGCATTTTAATATATATTTATGTATGTCTCTCATTTATTTCTAGAATGTAAATCCTTGTTTGCCTGCAGTTTGTGCCCTAAAGTTTCAAAAATAATGACTGAGACTCTTTAAATAATATAAAGGATGTTGATTAAAACAATCCAAATTGCGAACTTGGGCCAGTTTTTACAATAAATGGATGAAATGTGTGCTTAGATAACCTGTCCTTTAACAGAAAGACTATAAAACCATTGTCTGTGCACTAGAATTGTGCAATAGAATTGAGATTTCCCTTGTCACGCTTGTTAGGGAGCTTTTCATTGCTCCACAGTCAGTCACTTTGTCAGTTGTAGTTTTGAATTGTGTCTCTGCTGCTTTCTAAACTGTACATTCTAACATGCTTCCTCTTTGACTGAGAGCTTCAGAGATTTTCTGCTCTGAATAAAGAGATTCTGGTTAATTGGTGGATTTGGTCCCTTTACTGTGATGTGCTTTACTGAAATCTTAACTGCAGGCATCTTTTATATTCTGATTTCTAGATGTCATATAAGAAATTTCCATGCTAAATCCTTGTACCGAGGCTCTTTCAGTACTAAATCATATCTGAACCAAGAATCAGAGTGTTGTCAAGCTATAAGGCAATTTGCTAGTGCCTGTGCGCCAGTTAGACAAAGTGAGTGGTTACAGTGTTGTTTTGGGGACTTTCATTTAAAAGCTGGAGTCATTTTCATCCTCTTGGAAATTTTGACCTTTGCTTTCTGTGAAAAAAAATGTGCCATTAGGACACTGGAAGGACTCCAGCACCACATGCTGGCATTGTTTCAGAAATGAAGACACAAGGAAAGCTTCTCAAAGTCTTTTCTGAAACATCCTGAGTGATGTAAACTTTAGCCTGCATAACCAATAATAACAGATTTCATAATCTGAGTACTTCACTACTTTCCCAAAGCTCTGTAGAGCTACCAGGATTTCAGGAATCCCCCTTCTCCCACTTTCAGCATGTGCCATACAGAACAAAGTTCTTTTGCCTTCTACGTGCTGGTTGTTTTGATGGAGTTTTGAAAACAGCAAATGTGAAGTCACTCAATGGAAAACTAACTATAAAAGAGCAATGATGATATATCCTTGAAGTAAACAATTGAAAGAGAAATTTGTATTTAATAGTTTGTAATCGGTTTTCTCACTTCTACACTTTCATTCACATAGTACATGGTCTAGCTTTTTCATTTTGGCAAATTCTTTCATTTGCTGCCAAGTATATCCTGTGCATTTTCACATTAGGTATATTTGAATGAAACATATGTTAGAATTTCTGGCTTAACCAGTAGACATCCTTTATTTTGAACCAATTGACATCTTAATGACCCCAGCCTGAGTTTTCATTGTATATGTTTTAATCTGGTAATTTAAAATCAAATGAGCTGAACAGAAATTAGGGAGAGATATGCTTGAAACTGGCCTAATTTAAACTGCTTTCTTCTACAGACAGTGTATTTAAATAATTATCAAGTATTGTTATTAAAGGGTTGGGATAAGGGTGCCTAAATCGTGCTTCTGCAAGAAACAAGAAAAGCTGATTCTTCAGAAATTGACTCTGGAATGTCCCGAGTTTTTGTGCCCTTTTCAAGAGGGAAAAAAAATCATAATTAGCCTTAATGTTGTAAGTTCTCAGCCTAATGTCTCATAAAAGAGCTTCATGTCAAAGACAGTCATCCAGAATGCACTAAATATCTAGTGACTTACAGTAAGTGTACAATAAAGGCAGAAATTGTATTTCTTCATTAGAATAAATATACAATAGATGTCTGCTCATTCTTTGAGCAGGTAATGTAAACAAAGGAATGAAACACACTTTTTATTTATGTGGCATTCCCTCAAATAAAAAAATAAGATGCCTCTCCCAAGTTATGAATGTCCATGTGTTTTTTTTTCTGTTATACTTATCTCATCGTGTTTTGAGACATTACAGCTGATATGTGTTTTTAGATTTTACGTTTCACTAACCTAGATAAATTTGTGGTGTGCAATGGTTCTTTCATTGAGTACAGTTTGACATTAAAAGGCCAACTGCCACTATTATCCCAGCACATCATGAAAAAATGAAATTGTTTTGAATGTCAGATTCTTGACATATTGATCCACAATTTATGAGTTTGCAGAACATTCTTTCATCTCAGTCACTTTCAAAATTTGGTGGTAAATGGCATATTGATTTGCCCATCTAATTGCTCTATCTATCTATCTATCTATCTATCTATCTATCTATCTATCTATCTATCTATCTATCTATCTATCTATCTATCTATCTATCTATCCCTATTTTCCGAAGCCTTATAATTAATAAGCTTCCACAGGTAGTCACCTGAAATGGTTGAAGCTCATCAAGAGAATGCCAAGAGTGTGCAGAGCAGTAATCAGAGCAAAGGGTGGCTATTTTGAAGTACCTAGAATATAAAACATGTTTTCAGTTATTTCACCTTTTTTTGTTAAGTACATAACTCCACATGTGTTCATTCATAGTTTTGATGCCTTCAGTGAGAATCTACTAATGTAAATGGTCATGAAAATAAAGAAAACACATTGAATGAGGAGGTTTGTCCAAACATTTGGCCTGTACTGTGTGTATATATATATATATATATATATATATATATATATATATATATATATATATATATATAGTCTATTATACCATTGCAGCTGACCTGTAAAATGTGTGTATTGATCACAAAGAGCATAAAACAGATACAATTCTTAGTTCTTCAGATCCTGCCTATACAACTACAGTCTTGCCCACACAGAGGGAACAGATCTGCTTTTCCAGTAATAATTTTTCTCTCACACAAAAGAGAGTGGAGCTTTGAAAGTGACAGCCATGCCTCTTGAGTGCACTGTCATCCCCTCTCTGGCTCCCAAACACACCTTCTCATTGACTGTTAGTCCCACCTGTAACACTGGTGAAGCTTGGCCTGCTTTTACTTATCACCAGTCTTGAAGTATTATATAACACAAAAGGATTTTTAAAGCCTTTTCCTTAACTCTGGAAACAGACATTCTGTTGCTGCTGCCTCCTGGTGCCTTTGTTTAGAACTGCACCAGATCAGTTTCCAGGCTTAAATTTTTCTTTTATACCTTTATAAACAACATGTATACTTTAAGATATTTTTCAAAATTAATCATTTTATGTATGTATACCTTTAGTGCAATGAATGAATGAAAAATTACCTAAATGTCAGCTGAATAATATTGCTTCAGCAGTTCTTTCAATAATTAATAATGTCATAAATATCATATGACTGAATTAAGCTTTTGAGTCTAAAACTTCACCAATTGTGCTGTCATGAATATAAGTAATGAGATTAATATTCATAACTAGCAGAAAAGCAAGGAAAACTGAATCATACTTTGAAAGTGAGATATTCCAAAACCAATTCTCAATACTTAAGCATACCAAGAAGTTGCAAGTGAACAACCTGCATTTTCTCAAAGATCTATTTTTTGCATGCTGTTTGATTGTCAAATGCACAAGTAAAGTGGACAGGCCTGGTAACTGAGGCACTTAGAGGTAATATTAGAAGCCCACTAGAAGCTACTAAATAGGAACCTGATCATTGAGTTTATAATAGATGACTTGCGGCTCAGCTCTTAAGTTTACACTCATGCTGATTTAGTCTTTAAGGCCTTTTAGCCTTTGAAAAGGTTCCTCCTCTTTAGATAAAGAGTACAGTTTTTATTTGGGCACAATTGGTGCAGTTAATTAATATACTTATCATATATAGTTTTCATCACTTCTGACATCTTTAAATTAAGTTTAGCTTCAAGTGTCAAGAGATTGTCCATTTTCTTTACATCTTCAATAAGCCACTGGGGGTCATCAGGTATCTGTGTAAATTCACTTCCTCCCTGTTGCATGTACAGTTATTTTCACATCACAGACATCCCCCTGATCAAAAAGGTTACATTTAAATTGGTTGTTGTACCACTTCATTTCTCTTACCACAGGCATTTGTCTTATTTCAGCTGTTAGTGCTCTTGTAGGCAGGCGATTTAGGGTCTAGTCCCATCTTTTGACCTAATTCAACTTGGATAAGTTGATTACATTTTATTATAGCCCTCTGAAAAATACAAGATAATGGATATTTAAGGGAATATCAAGTGATTGAGTGTGAAAGAAACAGCACCATTTTAAAAGATGATATATTATTTTGGCTAATACGAAGGAAATAAAACATATTGATTTAGGAATATCTACAAATGACGAGAGACCTGTCAGTCTCTCTCTGTAGTCTGGGAAAAAAAAGTTAAAGTTTATTTCCAGAAAAGAAAGATAAGAGGCACACTCTCTCGCTGTTTTTTAGATAACAGCTAAAATGGCCTAATGTCTCATCCACTTTGCTCTAATTGTTGAAAGAGCAACATGCAATTTACAAGGCTGTCTGAGATAAAAAAAAGTGGCCTCTCCTAGAGTTGCATACTTAGTTGACTTAGTTTATATCACGAGTTACAAATTATATAACCTCTTGACTTTTTCTAGAAGAATAAATTATGGACTAAACGTTTGAATGGAATATTCAGTCATTAACAAATTGAAACATTGTTGTTACAGACAGATTAGTCCATTAAGAAAAATGATTTTTTGATATGATATGATATTTTTGAAGCATGCTAAATAAAAAAGACATGTTAACTTGTGTGCCACTTATGAACGCAACAACAAAGTTAGCAAACAATTGTTATGAAAGATGTGTCATAATGCCGTATAGATAACTCAGGAGCCCATGTTTTGTGGTTCTTGTGTGCATCTGGGATATCTTGGCTTAAAAGACCTCTTCATTTCACCATTCACAATCTTAAATGCCTCTTGGCTTTAAAGCTTTGATCATTAGATGCGGTTTCAAAAAATAAAAATTATAAGTGCCACTTATGTCTGGTTAAAATTATGAGTTTTATTTATTTATTTATTGATTGATTTGTTTGTTTGTTTGTTTGTATACTTATTTATTGCTGTCAAGTGGTTGTAATAAGGATTATAATGAAGAGGATATCTAAAGATTTCTAGAGATGTAGAGATTTCTAAATTGGGAAATCATTTCCAAATTTCACACAAAGTTTTCAAGAATGTGTTATTTAAAAAGTTGTGTAAAAGCATATTGTTGTTGGCAAAGGTTTTCCATCCTTTTCAGTTCATCTGTCCCAAGCATATTCTTTTTACAATCCAAATACAGTCATTTTAAAACTGAACAAGCTTTGACTTTGTTAGAAAAACATGCTCACATGTTTGCAGTTGTCATCCACTATAATCATGATATAGCAGTGCTCTTTTATACTTAGATATTAACTTCAGATCTGTTAATGATCCCAATGCAAACATGATATATGTAATTGTCTGCATTTATAACAGGTTTAGGATATTCTGTTCAATTCTTAATTAGTATGGTATTCATTCATGCAACCTTTTTAATTATTTAAAGGCTAAGAATTACTGCCATGGACTGTCATCCATTTAAGACTGTGTCCTGTTAAGAAAATGGATGAAAATCCAAAGGTAAACATTTGAAAACCTGCAGCTTTCAACCGTAAAATTTCCGGTAACATATGTTACTGGCAATGTATGAAAGGCAGGCATTGTATAGAATGCCTAGGCAAGATATAGAATTCCTGCCATTTTTGGGCAAAGTATGAAATATCCAAATATTTTAATATTATATATACTTTCCCTAGACATTGTATGTAGGCATTATATAGAATGACAAATGCTATTTAGGTAAAGTATTAAAAGAGAGTCATGAAAAGGCTTTTATTGAAAAGACGTATATGACAATGAAGGAGATACAAAATAAAGTATAGGACTTTCTTATGGAGGAAACCAAGAGAAAATAAAATATGAACCTACTTGTTGCCACATGACATTAGAAACGTCATTAGCGGGAGTATTTTATACTTTGTCTGTTTGTATTTTGGCATTGCACAGAGTGCCTAGGAAATGTGTGACATATTAATCGTTTCATACTTTGCCGTCCAATTTTCAGCATTCTGTATATTGCCTAGGCATTCTTTAAAATGCCTGCCTTTCCTACATAAAGTGTATTTCCCAGACCAATGGTGCTTTATGAGGAGAGCTGAAAGCCTATATAGAGCTTATATCAAAAGATGGGTATAAATTGCCCTGCTGTTAATGTGTGTGTGTTTCTGTGTGATCTCCTAATTCATCTAGAGTTGGTTTCTGCTTGTGACCAAAAAGTAACTATGCCAAACAAGGGCTTTCCATGAATCTTGAAGTGGAAAATGTGACTGCATAAAATAAATGGATGCAAACTCATTTTTTTAATCATTCAGCAAAACTGTAAAAGTTACTTGTGCCACTCTAAGCATAGCAGTTGGTCCAATGTTACTGTTGTCTTATCACCTGATATCTGATTTGAAGATATCATCAATAACAATATGCTTAAAATAGTATTTACAGTATGTTTTGATATTACTTGAAAAACTAAACACAACTTGTATTTCACCATTTAAATATACTATTTTATGTAAATCTGACATGCTAAATACTTATAACTATATATATACAGGACAGTGACACTGGGGCACACCACCTGATCCCACTCCATTTTGCCTATTGGACAAAGATTGAAGAGGAGGATGCAATTATCTATCTGCTCCACAAGCCTTATTCTCAAAAGCTGCAGCATTGTAAGGATTATGCTTTTTGATTTCTCCAGTGCGATCATTATCATCCAGCAATCCCTGTTAAGGTGTAAACTCAGAGATATGCAGGTGGATGAGCACTGGATAATGGACTATCTGTCAGGGAGACTGCAGTTTGTGAGGCTCAAGGTGTGTGTTTCTGATACGGATGTGAGCGACACTGGAGCAGCACAAGAAACAGTCCTGCCTTCTTTTCTCTTCACTCTGTACATGTCTGACTATAAATATAACACCAGGTCATGCCATTGCAGAAATTCTCAGGTGATTCCGCACTTATGAGGTGTATCAATAAGAGTGATGAGACAGAATATAGGAGTCAGATGGAGAAATGTGTTCCTTTTTTGCAAAGAGAATTGTCTGTACCTTGACTTCAGTAAAACCAAGGAACTGGTTATTGACTTTCACTGCACCAAATAACTGGTCACTATTCAAGGAGTGGATGTAGAGATACTGCTATAAGTACTTGGGGATTAAGTACATTAATGGACAAGTCTCATAACACAGAGGAACTACACAAGAAAGGGCAGAGCAAGCTCTTTTTCCTCAGCAGACTGCATTCCTTTAACGTGGGAGATCAAATCCTTTACATCTTCTATACTTTTGTAATGGCCAGTGCGATTTACTATGGGCTGGTAACATCACTTCAAGAGAGGCCCATTTCAGACCTGGATACTCCAATTCAAGGTTGTGAGGCTGAAGCCCCCCTCAGCAGTAGGTGCAAGAACAGCGCAGGGCACACTCACACAAACACTCACACTAATACAGGAGCCCATTTGGAATTGCCTATTGACCTAACACACACGTCTGTGAGAATGTGGGAGGAAAACTCATACCAACATAGAGAGATATGGAAAACTTCATTTGGGCTTATGTCATCTAGATTTAATGTCGGCTGCATTAGTTTGCAAACATGGAGCTGCTTAATTTCTGTTTGATATGCCCTTTAATTAAATTAATTGTGCCTCTCACTGTTGTGAATAGTTTAATTTGAGGGTAGTTTCAGGTCAGCTATGGGACTGGTATAATAACCAGAGGATTCTGCACAAGAGTTCTGGTCTTCTTGTAGATGTATTTGTTTTACTCTTCATTTAATAG
The DNA here is from genome assembly GCF_016835505.1 of Polypterus senegalus. Taxonomy (NCBI): domain Eukaryota; kingdom Metazoa; phylum Chordata; class Cladistia; order Polypteriformes; family Polypteridae; genus Polypterus; species Polypterus senegalus. Next base: position 50,810,789 of record NC_053163.1, read on the forward strand.
GACCGGAGCCAGTACTCTGACTGTAATTAAGAGAAAGCTGATGATAGTCATTGATATTTCAGTAAGCATGAAAAGTCCTATTTATACAGAAAGTTGTCAGTGAGCTGCTTTATTGTTACTTTTTAGTTAAGATTTTTTTTAATGTTTTTTGCTTTGTTTTTTTATGTGACATAATTTTGCACAGTTATACAACAATGTTTTGTCTCCATTGGTGTCAGTCTGGGCTAGGAGAATACTTTTCCATAATAGGGATACAAATTTGATGATTTTAATCGCCACATGCTGTTGTAGATTTCTTTATTTTTCATTTAAATTGATTAAATACCAACACTGTGGCTAGAATAGAGTGCTGAGGGAAACAATCTTATTTTCTTGCAGTGGTTATGTACTGAAAAGTAAGCAAAAACAGCAGCCAGTTCACTTGACCTTAATCTTGCACTTCTGCTGTCAGGCAGCACAAGAGCTGAAGGTGGCTTTCTGTGTTCTAAGTGAGACTTGCACTGCCTCTGTTTTATACTGTTGATTTTCCAGAGAAAAAAAGGCACCAAAATGAGCTGATACCTTTTAAACAATGGAGAATACATGTATGCTTCTGCAGTGTAATTTTACCTGAAGGCATAACAGCATTGACAAAATGCATCATTTTGCTCACACTTAATTTCTTCATTGGGGCGTTTCTTTATCATTGGGGGAACATTTAAAGAAAGGTTTCCCTCCAGAGCATGTCAGAGTATAGAATGATTAGCAGAGCATTTAGAAGCAGTCAAGGCCTGGGAATAATGTGACCAAGCCCTCTGGCTTTGCTGCCGATCTACAGTGCAATTTGTGCATGCTCTGTGAAATGGTGTATGAAACGGGAATGCATTCTGCTGCTAGACTCAAGGCACTTTTGTGTTCAGTTCTTGCCAAATCTCAGCTCAATCTAAAATACATAAAAGCATGAGGGCTTTATGTACTTCTATATGCAAATAAGGCCAAAGAAACCAGTGTTATTATTTTCAAATTTAGAAAAGCATCACAATATATACATGCATGCATATCTTTAATGTGCATGTGTAAAATATTCATACTGATGATATATGGTATATGTCATACTCATTTAATCATATGATTTCAAACTGGGATTTTCAAGTCAAAGAAGAAGAGAAATGACACAAAGCTACATGGCTGTAGAAATCTGGAAAAATCTACTCCATATACAGTGCCATATTGAATGCTTATTAATTTGTGATTACAGCTAATTGACTTCTTTTCAATGACATGAGCGACAGCCTTGCAAATACCAAATGTGTTAGTTTTATATTTTACTAGACATTACATGTACAGTATGAAAGGCTGTTGGAAATGTGTGTTTATCTGAGATAATTAAGCTTAATAGTAAAAACATAGATTAAATAACCTTTACACCAAGAATGTAAATAATGGGAGAGACAATATTGTGAAAAACAAAATTATACATACAGTTATTCATTTTATAAGGTGGACCATGTTGCTGAAAGAAAATATTCAGTCATAATAAGAATGTGCTAACTTTGGTCATTGTAAAGCAGATAGCAGCAAAGGTGCTAACAGAGAAGTAAGCAAAGGTTATTACTACATGGAAAAAAATCTTCATCAGTTCAGTGAGAAAGGCAGACAAAGGAGTAAGAGACAATAAGAAACAGAGACTGACATAAAGTTCTGGAAAAGGTTTTAAAAGAAGGCAAGTTAGGTGACAGCAAGTTAAATCCAGTGCAGTCGGTGAAGGTTGTGTCAGTGTGCATCTGCAATGGAATAAAGAAAAGTGTGTCATTTAAAAGCAACTGTTTACTAATACATTCTCTTTCCAAGAAAACATATATTCTTATACTAAAAATTAATATATTCTGCTACTATATTCCATTTATAAAGTTTGGATGAATTCCTGAAGGATTGATAATAAGAATAGCTAGTTGTTTATTTTTAATCCTGGTGGGACAGAGGCATAACATAAAGTACAACTACTTTGTTACTTTACTTAAGTACATTTTTTAGCTCTTTGTATTTTACTTGAGTAAATGTTACTCAGGGCCACTATTAATCTTACCCCTCTACATTTTCAGGCCAAATAGGATACATTTAATACGTTACATTTTCCAGAAAGTCCTCATTAGTCATTACACAGGCCAAACTATTATAAATTCATGAAAGAGACCCATCAGGTGTGTTGTCAACTAGTTTATACTTAAACACTGCTCAGACACCATTAGATAGATAGATAGATAGATAGATAGATAGATAGATAGATAGATAGATAGATAGATAGATAGATAGATAGATAGATAGATAGATAAACATGAACATATGCATACCAGAATGACTAAAAGGGAATAATATTATGGTGTAAATGAGGCCCCACAGTGTTTATTAATACAATTCTGCAGAATGATTTGTTGGCTGAAAGTCCTCAGTGTTATTGTGTCAGAGAGAAGATCTGCGGTGTTGTTCATATTTGCTACTAGCTTCAGGGGTCCAGAATGTGTACCATAACTGAGCCTGGCTTTTTACTTACCTTGTTGATTTTGGTGGTCCTTTCTTGAAGTGATGTTACTATTTCAGCACACCACAGTTTAGAAAATCACACTTTCCAAAAGATTTTAGAACATTAGAACAATCTAGACGAGAACAGGCCATTCAGCCCAACAAAGCTCGCCAGTCCTATCCACTTTGCTCGCCAGTCCTATTCACTTAACTCGCCAGTCCTATCCACTTGTAGAATATGTGAATTGTTCTCATTAAAGGAACACAGCCTCCTAAGAAAAAACAGTCTGCTCTGCCTTTTTTTTACAGTTCCTCTGTGTTATGAGACCAGTCCAACCTGTCTTTGACGTGGACCCCCAAGTCCTTGCAGGAGTGCACCACCTCTACACCCACTCTTTGAATAGTGACTGAACATAGAAGCTGTTTGCTGCAGTGAAGGCAATAACTAGTTCCTTGGTTTTGCTGATGTTAAGTTGCAGACAGTTCTTTCTGCAAATTTCTTCACCTGATTCCTATACTTTGCCTCATCCCAATTATCAATACACCCCATAAGTTCAGAATTATCAAAGAATTTCTGCAAGTGACGTGACCAGGTGTTTTCTTTATGTTCTTATTATACAGAGTGAGGGGAAAAGGAGATAAGAATGTTCCTTGTGGTGCTCCAGTGTTGCTCACACAGTCCTTGAGTCTCACAAACTGCAGTCTGCCTGACAGATTGTCCATTATCAATGACACCATAGGCTCATCCACCTGAATATCTCTGAGCTTACCCCTTAACAGAGGTGAAAGGATGGCATTGAAGGCACTGAAAAAAATGAAAAATGTAATCTTCCCAGTGCTGCCAGCTTTATTCATTCAAAAATAAAAGTTCCATAATGTGCCTTTCACTTTTAATGTGTTCCCATCCTTCCGAATCACTGTTAAGAAATGGAAACTGTATGTTCATTTTCCCCACAGTAATATTTTAATACTAAGTTTAAATTTGTTAAATGCAAAGGTGAATCATACATAATGTAGTGTCTTCTATGCCTGATGGCATCTAAATAATCTCATGCTTTCAAGAATTTGCCTTAAATTTAAAACATCATGTTGAGGTAAGTGTTTTTTCCTTTTTCTTATATGGAGCCCCTGAAGTCCCAAAAAGTGGTGTCTTTTTAATCTTGAGTAAACAAGATTTTATGGGCACAAGTAAAATTTTGAGACCACAACTTATTTAGTATGTGAATGCGCACAGGATATTGCAGTGTATTACTACAAGCCCAGTTAGTGACAGACTAGAGTGAGCCTGGTCTTAGAAGTTGAGGATTAACCAGAGATGACAGACTCAGGGTTCAATTGAGATCTTGTGTCCAGGGAAGGGAATGTTCCTGTGCCTGGAGGGTCTAATAAACTGCCACCAAGGTCTTGCTTTCCCTTGTGCCAATGCTAATAAAAGGAGAGTTTACTTTCCTTCAAGCAAAGATAAATATTTTTGTAGGTACGTTATGGAATTTGAGCTTGGGGAAAGCTAATGGAACACTGCCCTGCCAATCAGAATCTGCTCTACAGCTGCAATGACAAAAAAAAGTACAGGTGGCTTATTAAGTCAATAATTTAGTTTTGTGCGTGAGGGTGAACTTTGAGCAGTGATATTTCTTTTGTCTTAGTGAGTTACTGGAGAATTACTGCACATCTGTTATTCTGTCTTCCTCTAAACTGCAAAGTGTGTGACTTATGTTATCTCCAAGCTCTAAATATAATTCGTTCTTTACATGATTCAAGAGAGAGCATTTAAATTTAACAGAATTAACCCGTGTCTAGAGCATTCTTCAGTAGAACATTGACTCTAAGATTTGTAATTGTCATTTTATTATGATGTATTGAAGATGAATTAATGTAGTGTAATATTAATCCAACTTAGCTTAATGCTTATATATGTGGGAGAATGTCATTCTGTAGAATGTGTCAATTGGAGTGCATTAAAAATAAACATATACAGTATATTAGGAGATAACTGGTATGAATCTGGTTATGTTGGAGAATTAATAATATGCCTTGAGTTTAATTGTGGTTAATTCCATTGTTTGGAATACTCGAGCAAGCAATTTAAAGATAAAATTGGGTACCAATTTGAGTAAAGGAAACCACAGCTTTCTTAACAGAATTCTTGTTGAAGATAAACAATAATTCTGAAATTGTTGTACTACTCCATCCATCCATCCATTATCCAACCCTCTATATCCCAACTACAGGGCCACAGGGGTCCGCTGGAGCCAATCCCAGCCAACACAGGGCATAAGGCAGGAAACAAACCCCGGGCAGGGTACCAGCTCACCACAGTGTTGTACTACTATTTAATGAAATTATTATACTTCTAAAGTCCATCCTTACTTCAGTGAAGTATCCTAAACTCGATCTGTATTTTCACATCTAGTCAAGTGATAAGGTTATGAGATTTTTTTTTTCCTTCTTTTTCTTTGTCTGGAGTAGGGGCACCACATCTACTTTTACTGGGTATTTCAGTAGGGGAAACACAATGTACGTATATCCCCACACATGAATACCACACTTCAGATCATTACTTTGACTGGTATTATGCACTGATGAAAGGCATGATCACATTTGCATGATTCATTATTTAGTAGTGCAGTTCTGTAGCAAAAATATTATGTGTTGTTTAAAAATAAAATAAATGTATTGTGTTCTCTAGACAAAGCCTTGCACCTTATTATTATAAAATGCACTTTTACTTTGGATACTTGTGCACTTTTGAAAGCAGGTACTTTTTTTACTTTTATTCAAGTATGAAATGAAATACTCCTTATTTAAGTGAAAGTAAAATTTTAATGAAGTACTTCTACTTTTACTCAAGTATCGTTTCTGCCTACTTTTTCAAATTCTGAGAAGTGTGCCATAGCTGCATACTGAGTAGCATGCCTGTCTTAGAGTGCTTCAACCCGGGGTCAGGTTCAGATTGAAGTAAAGTAAAAGTATTTTTAATAAGTCCAGTACTTAAACTCAAAATCAAATTCAAAAATAACCCTATCCAGAAGTTAACAGTGATTTGAGAAACACATACAAGAAATCTTTAAATAAGCATCTGCAATCTTGAACCATGTGCTAACTGCAATGTTGGCCTTTACACGGTCACACATAATCATGTCATCACAGATGACTTCTAGGAGCGTGCCCACTAGTGACAGGCCACCAAGTCATAGTAACCATTATCTGAAATGGTGGCACCAACTATAAAACAAGATGATATCACAGGGAAATTCAAAACAAACCAAAATACCTTTTAAACAAAACTATCATCAAACATTACATATGAATATTTATACTTACAAACCTTAGGAAAATTAACAAAGAAGGAGCAAAGAAAATTTTTAATGATCAAAATTTAAAATCAAACATACTGTGAGCCAGATCATAATAATGGGATTCTTTCATACAAGTGTATGAATGTGCTATAGCATCTTTCCCATAGTAGCCTTCTACTGTGCACCCTTTGCTAGTTTCCTATAACACTGAGCAGGAAAGAAATGGATGAGAAAAAAAGTAATAGACAGCACTCAAAAAGGATAATGAAAATTCTGATGCCACTTCACACACATCATCGAATGCACAAAACTTCCAGCCTTGCAATAGCCATCAAGTCTGTCTTTCACAGATACAGTAAATTAGTACAAGATGAAGTGGAAGCTATTAGAAATTCAATGTAGTTAAATGAATCCAAGCAGAAACAAGGGAGAAGATAAAATACTTTCACTCCTTCACCAGACTCTACATTCCATATTTACAAGTAGCAAGTCTACCTTGAAACAGAATATTTGGCACCATATAAAATAATTCCTACATGAAATGAGACTTATCTAAGGGACACCTTCACAACTGGTCACCCAGCAACAAAGGAGTGACTGTAGTGGCAAATACACAAGAAAAAAGGTATAGAAAGATAAAGGGATGGAATGAAAATTAAAGCTCATCCTTATATTCTTTTCAAATATATTTAGGTTTCCCACAATATCATACTTCCAAAGCAAGCATACATTGCCGTAAGAATGAAAATTTAGTTTAGATAACACTTCAGTTATTTATTAAATGTACAGATATCAGAAATTCTAATTAAATAAAGGTGAATATTACCCTGGATCCCAGAAGATCAAGACTAATGGAAAAAACAATCAAAACATAAAAAAGAATCAAGCAGCTCTACAAAGCAATTGCCAACCAGTCTGGAATTCTGCAGTTCAGAACTATAGTTATTTGTTTTGATTTAGTTCTGAGATATCTTAAATAGTATCCATTCTAGGATAACTATGTAAAATTAAAATATTAGAAGGGCAGAAGAATCAGTCCATTTAGAGGTTATATAGTTATTTCAAACTGCAGCTAGTCAAAAAGGACCTTCAGCAGCACTCCCAGGCAGACCCTGGTAGAACCTGCCTTGCAATAAAGTTACCTCTCAGGCTTACTAAGGTATTATGCAAAGGGTTTGACTGTTTGGGGTTGATTTCCCACAGTTTAACATATACTGTATCTTTCCCTTTGCGACTACCTTACTGAATTTCCAGGATGGAGTGCAGAACAGAGCAAACTCTCTTAATTCAATAAAAAACAACATATAAACACTTGCAATCACTTACCACCAGAACATATGCAGAACAGCTCTGTCAATACCAAAGGATTAGAACCTTTTCAGGAAATAGGTCAACTCTGGCCCTTTTTCTGTGCTTGTGGGTCAGCCCTGATTTCAATCCAGGTGAACCCGCAAGTATTAGTATGCCTGGACCACCTGATTTTCTACTCCCTGGATGGTGCTGAGATATAAATTGACCCTTCATGCTGGGAGAGACTAGTGCTAACCACTGTGCATCCATACCATTTACATTTTAAGATATCTTAAATGTGTTGAATCATTTCTTAAGCACATCCTCTTCTTTTGAAGGATCTTTATACAAGGTTTCCAAACTTTTTTATTTTAATGTATGTTGAAATACAAGTATCTACTCAGAATTATCACAGTTGTGTTCTAAGATCTTTAAGAATAATTTCCTGTTTAAAGATATCTGGTAATAGACAGAATTCCCATTCCAAATGATCACCAGTTTTCAAAGAAAATAATTGTTTGTGATTTTGAAATATCTTGAAAATGAGTGGATGTTATGGTTGCACAATGGCTGCAGATTTGTATCTGCATTATCTTAGGCTTAAACCCTTAACCAATATCTTTGTGTACTTTGTTAGTTCCATGTGAATTTTCTCATAGTCGACCTAATCGGGTTGACTGGTAACTCTAAATTGGCCTGGTATAAGTGACTGTGGGTGTCTGAATGAGCATAGTGATTGATTGGTTTCTCATATAGGGTTAGTTTCAGCTTTGTACTTAACATTACTAAAGAGACTTTTGCCTCCTGTGACATAAAGTTTGAATAGTTCTGCTCAGAAAATGTAAGAGGGGTGCATTTTCACATTAGTAAAAATGAATTTTGAAATATCTTAAAATAATTTTTAGGTATTTTTAATGTTATTTTGCTAATTTATTTTGCCTTATGTACCAGCATTTAAACACACAGAGAGTAGTGAGGTGAATGTCATTGTCCTGTTGTACATCAGGGTGACATTGAGATATTATGCCGCTTAAAATGAGAGGTGTTTTAAACAAGTAAAGCCAACGATAACTGGAATACTAGACTGCCACTCAATGCTATCATTGTATGCCTCTAGTGATACAGCTTTGGATTTTGAAATTTATTAATGAATTTGTGACATCAACCAGTGTGCAAAGTGTATTAGAAGTATTTCCAATTCTACAGAGGACAATGAATATGAGCCATACTGTAACAAACTGCCCCTTTTTCTTTTTTCACAGATTGCATATAAGTATTACTGCTGAAAAATAAATATAAACAAAGGCCTGCTATCTGACAGCTGATGCAACAAGCTGAACAGCCTGTCTGGCAGCCTAATCACGGTAATCCCATGCAGAATTCTTGATTTACTTTTGCAAAAGAGATTGGAAAGGGATAAGAACTCGTGCCCATCTTGAAATCGCTGGTAATCTGGTTGGGATAGAAAACTCAAGGGTGTGTGTGCTGGCCTTACATTTGCAGAAACAGATGGTATGAAGGGGGGCTGCTAGGCAGCATAAAAGAATTTCCAGAAAAAAAAAATACATTGATAAATAAACAAACAAACAAACAAACAAATAAATAAATAAATAAGACAGCGTGATAATCAATGTTGTTTATTTCATTGCTTGACTTCTTAAGTACTTTCTGCTGGATTATGGGCTTTCCAGAGGATAATCAGTGACAGCAGACAATTGCCTTTTTTACTTCCCAAAACAATCCCCCTTAAGTGTGTAAAGTGGTAGGTTTAACGTGGATGCCGATTCCTAATTCCTGATTAGTCCCATTCCAAAGCCTCCTAAAATTAACCGGGCAGGGTGCTAATCAGAAGGGCTGTGATGCTCCTTTTACAAGCAGTTTTAGTCCAAATAAAAAATAACCCGCCACTGTAGAATGGTTATTATGCAGGACCACCATTTTGGAATACAGCTCCATTTACTTGCCAGATATGCCATGCTTTAGTTTTGGCTTTCAGAACAGGTCATATGTTTTAGAAAGGAAAAACATGCAGGATCATAGACACAACTGGCACTTTTGTGAAACTGGCTTTTCTTGTTTTTCTTTATTTTTTTTCTTTGTTTACATCAGACTCCTGCTTTTGCTCCGGGTGGTCAATTGCTACATGCTGGCTTTATGTGGCAGTGTTTTCTACTTTAAATTGAATCGGTATAGAAAAACAAAAGAAAACATTCAGCTGTTTAACTTCAATAAATTTTAAATATCAATAATTCTTCTCAAAAACATATGGACGATTTGTCCTCTTATTGAAATGACCTATTTTGTAAGCAAACACATAATTTTTAAACAAATCAACAATAATTCAGTTTCTAGAAAAAATATTGCCAGTGCATCTGTTTCATTAGAGAAGGCAGCTTAGCAAGTTAGACATTTTTTGCAAGCTTCCCGCAAAAGTCTGAACTAGTATTGCTTATTTATTTTACATATTACTTTTAACCCACACAAAACATGTGACTGGCGTCCATGAAGTATGCTTCCAGTCCCACAAAGACATTGGCTGCACAGGAGGAGAGTTAGAGAGAGAGAGAAAAAAGCAGAGGAAGATAAAGACAGAGAAAGAAAGAAAGAAAGAAAGAAAGAAAGAAAGAAAGAAAGAGTGGAGTTTTTACATCAACTTTATTTATTACAAATCAATAAATCCTTATTGTCAGTATAACAATGGTAACAAAAGAAAAAAAAAACAAATTAGAGAAAATAAACCTCACATCACATTTCAAATAGAAAAATAATAGTTTTTAAGCCTTTCACAAAAGACTTCCATCTATCCATTATCCAATCCCATATATCCAAACTACAGGGTCACGGGGGTCTGCTGGAGCCAATCCCAGCCAACACAGGGCGCAATGCAGGAAACAAACCCTGGGCAGGGCCACCGCAGACAAAAGATTTCAAATTATATTTAATTTGTAATCCAAATAAGTCATGGCCTGTGAACAAATTGCTTTCCCTGTCTGATTTGATCTTCTTTTTACGAGTTTTATAAATGGCTAACTTTGCTACTGCCCAGTGAGGAAATTCCCAACCTTACATTCCCTTTGATTTCCTTTACTCCCAGAAATGCCATTAATAAATACACATTTAATTAAAGACAAATTAAGAGCATTAAAAATAGAGGTAGGACAGTTGAAAACAATTGCAATTCTAAAACAGAACAAAAAACAGTAAAAGATGGTCTCTCTGTTTCCACAGAAAGGACATTTGTTGGTGATGGAAAGATCAATCAGGGAAACATAAGAATTAACAGCACTGATTCCAGGCAGCACATGCCATTGAAAATTGCCAGTCATCTTGTTCAGGGGTCTATACCAGTTCTGCCAATTTATATACAATTATACAAGCCTATACAAGTTACACCAAGCCAGTTTCATTTTTTGTGCCCCCCAAGTCTGCTTCTCCATGGTGCCTCAGGTATCTTCATACTTGGTGCTTGTGGCGTGCCAACAAACAAACTCTTCAGAGCTCCTTCTCGTTTGCACCATCCAAAGGAATTGCTCTGTGTTGCTGAGAAAGAATGTACATTATAACTTTGAATGTCTTCCTTCTCTAGAACATCAGGTACTACACAGATATCAGTGGCGCCGTTAATATTGCTGTTAATTAAGACATCAACAACCAGGGACTTTACAGCAACTGGGAGATTGGCAAAAATTCTGCTCAGCAGCAGGTTTGTCTCCAGGAATAGGTTGCAGTACCTCTGCCTTCTTCTCAGTGCTATACCAGCACCATTTATTCAGATCAATTAAGTGGTGGACTTGAGTTATACTAGATTTGGATATCAGCAATTGTACCCTCACTGATTCTGCTACTATAATGTTCAATACTGCAATACTGAAATACTGCAGAGCCCAAAACAGATTTAAAGAACTCCAGTCAACAAGGTGGCTTAAATAGGAGAAACACGATAAACTTGCTGCCATAAAATGTTGGAGTGAAGAAACTGACAGGTTTTATTGTCCATTACATATAGATAAAACTGAGAAAAAGAAAGAGATCTCAGGATAGGCAATGGGATGTAAGTGAGTATCTGCAGGCCACAGAATTGTAGTTCCTCCCAGCTGGCCTAAGTGAAGTGCCACACAGGGTAGTCATTGTGTCCCAGACAAGTCACACAAAGATGTCACATGATTGCTACAAATTGGATATGCTCTGCTATATGTGCAGCAGAGATCTCATTTATATACCTTGCATTCAGGAGCAAAGTCTAGTAATTCCTTTTTCAATTCAATTGACTTTTATGTAGTTCCCTTGACACTGACATGCTGTATACATTTGCAAGCATAATATTTAAAATACAGCATAACATGCAATAAAGTTCAAAGTATCAAGCTTAAAAATGTTCCAATATTTACATATTTACTTACATATATTAACTACCATATGCAGGTGGCATCTGTAATGTCTAAGAAGTTCATGCTGGGCCTTGATGAGGAAATTGAAGGGCTGTCAGCTGAGTGCTGAGCTCATAATAGGAATGGTGATGGGCAGGTCAGGATTGAGTTGACACTGAGCTTGAGCTGGTGAAAAAGTGATAAAGATGATAACTACCCAAAGAGAACAAATAGCCAAAGTAGACAAGAGATAATCAGCAACTGACAAAGGTTAAAAAAACGTCCTTTAAAATATGGTTATGGCATAGCTGTAGAGCAACAATGTGGCTGTATCAGGGTGTTGTTTGACTTCCATTAGCAAACCTTCTCTTTTGCTTTTCTTTTGTTGTGTTTTCTTATCCAAAGATTGTAGTGCCAGACTAAAGGGTACAGAGTGGTAGAACATATTCCTTAAAAGAAAGAGATTTCTATCAGGAAAAAAATGTTTCAGGGTATATGTTGATTACAGAGAGGTGCTTTTCACAATGACTTTTAATGCTTAATTTCTTAATGCTTCTTTTGTGCATGATTTAGTGGTACTGGCAATGCATACAGATGTCCTATAACCTAGAAACCACTGGACAGACATGAACACTTGATTACTGACACAAATCAGAACACATGAGGAGTTCATTAGACTGTTTGACAGCCATAGGAAGTTATGTGCCCACTAGGAAGAGATGTTGATAGAAAGTACTGATATCATAGAGTACATATTCTCATTGCTACCTGGGTCTCATAGATGTAAAGCAGTCATGAGATGAAAGCGTTGTGTATTGTTCTGAAATACCTAATTACATTTATTAATACCAGTGCATACCAACAATTGCTGGGTAATTTACTGCCTCAGGGTAAAAAAGACTGAATTTAATGATCTGGACCAGGAGATAAATGTAGATAGCAGTGACCCAATGTCAAAGCCGAAAGTCAAGCCGATCTATAGTCAAAATGAAATCACTAACCAGAACTCAAAACCTTTAACAGAAGCTAATATTCAATATACCAGGAAGACAATAATCAGTGGTAGACATTTACTTGAAAACTATGGGTGTATCTGTCAATCTGAGACACTGAGGAATTGTAAATGCTGATTCACTAGACATCACAAGCATCATGTTGTGTAGGGAATTGTGAGAAGTGACCAGCAAGTAAACATCTGAGCATTTGTTTGGGTTGTAGGAGGAAACCAAGAACATCTAGTGAAAAAACCCTTAGTGACAGAATGGCCTATTAACAACATACCTGCTCATGAATGTGGGTTTACAGGGAGGCAGACTAAAGGAGGCTATCAGGGAATTGTTGGAACAAGTAGAGAAGGCAAGCTTCTGGTTGTGGCTAAGGAGGAGGGACAAGGCCTGTGGAGAGAGTTTCTCCTAAAGAAAGGTTAGCTAAAGAGGGTATAAGGGGGAGATTGCCAGTTTTGTTATAAAGAGCCAAAGATGAAGGAGTGGTGCCACCCACTTTACTGTGCAGCTAACCAGGCAGATATCAGTGGAGGTTTGGCAGATGTAGAAGCGAGCGGGAAAACATCTACCTGTATATGTATGATCCATTTATGTAGTGCCTGTGCTGACTCAAAAACTGTTTTCCGAAGCTGTGATGGAGCAGTACAAGTCATTGCCTTACCATGTTTGTATTACTTGGAATAACTGAAATAGTAAGGTTGTGTTAAATTATTAATCTTATCTAATATCACTTTTTTTTTTTTATAAAAAGACAATTAACATGGAAGCTAGGATTTATTGTTGAGTGTACCTGTTGTGAACGGTTGTTTCATCCATGGCTGGTTCCTTACTGATGCTACAGGGGTATATACTAATATATACTGATTCCCTTTAACCCAGTGGTACAAAAATAGTTGAATTTGAGTAATCAGCATGACACACTTGATGGTCAACAGCTTGTCACACAATAGCCCTAACAATACCATTACGTGTACTTTTGTGAGATTACATTCCACTTTGTCATATTTGGTTGTTTTGTTATATTATTTTCATAATAACAGGACCATGACAATCTCTGACTTTTATTACTGTCATACTGTGGCTTCCATATCATCTTTGAAACTAAACTATAACCCTTTCTCCCTGATATACTCATGGCTTAAACTGACCTATCTCTGCGTTCCTACTTCCCGTGACCCAATGATGCTCCTTTATTTAATGAGAGCTGGGTTAAAACGAAGTGATCACTGATAGTAGACACTTCTGCCTGAATCTTTCTTACATCTCAAGGTATACCTTTTGCTGTCCCGTTTGACTCACTGGCACTTAGTTTTGTTTTTTCTGATTCATCAGGATGTGTATTCCACATCTACCTGCCCATGTCTCTGTGTATGAAGGGGAAGTTGCAGATTTGAATTCAAGGTGATGACTCCCTTCAAATAATGAAGCTTACAGACATCTGGATATGGTGTTGGCATGCAGGCTGACATTATGAACAGTTTATTATAATCTGTGCCCCTCACAAATGCCATTATTATAAATAAACTTTTAAAAATACATTTATGTTGCTGAACTTTTCCACCCTATTCCGATTAGAGTAATAAAACTAGAATAATTTCCCTTGTTAAAATACTACCACCACCACTTCACCTTTTTCTAAAATAACCTCTTTTGCCAGAGATGAAGCATTGTTGACTGTTTAATTTACATAAATTTCGCAAAAGAACTGAATTTCTTTATCATGTTTAATCAGAAGTGGATGTTTTCTTCTGTTTCAGTTCTACAGGCAATGGTAATTTCAGAATTAATTTAAAGGGAAAAAATAGCAGAAAATGCAATAAATTATGAATCTTGCAATGCCACTCAAACTCCCTTTGAGATAATATTTTGTGACAGAGTCAAGGCAATAAGTAAAATGAAGCTATGTGGCTAATTAGAAATATCACAGAAGCTGGCTATTAACAGCTTTTACATTCAATAGAACAGTGAGCAGATAAGCTGAAACCACACATTCTAAATGATAATAAGATGATGAAGAAGCATTATTTTTAGCACATAGTTTCTACTATACATATAATAATTACAAATCCCTAAAAACCAGTGTTAGGTTCAGACTGCTAGGCTTGAGAATGGAGTTCCAATGAGTTGGACACATAATAGATAAGCCTCTGGTTCTTAGGCAGAGGGTACAAAAGACTACAGTTTGCACGGTTTAAAAATTGGTATGGATAAAATGTTTCCCATAGCTCAGACAAGTAGCTTCTACAATTTAAGTAATTTTAGGCAGAGTAGGTCAAGCATTTAAGAGCAATTTATTATTATCAGTTATGTTAGTGGTTCCATCCTTCCACTTACTTTTTTCTTTAACTAGGTTATTTAGCATCTAATCATATAATGGCAATATCAAATTTAAGACAGGAATCCGTCCTTCCTAGAATCAGTCCATCTAAAAACACACATTCATCTATAGTGTCTCATGCAGAGCTAATTTGGGAGCACAGTGCATAACAAGTGTGAAAATAAATCATCCAATATATTAAAAAAGCAAAAAACATATGTGTTAAATTTGGGACCAGGATGAACTAACTTAAAACAGTGAACTTCATATCCTGACTCCCAATTAGTGATGGATTAATGTACTGTAGCAGAAAAGCTTCTGAAAGAGGGTAAGGAAGAGATCAACTAGAATATAAAAACGGCAGTAAAGAGTTGGCGGAACAATCCACACACTCCCAAAAACCAGAGCAGCTAACAGGCAATCATGGAAGTAAAACACCACAGGGAAAACTGATGCCATTGGTTTAATGGTTGTAAATTAATTTCATGCACTGAATATTAAATACTTAGTTTAGTGTGCAAGTTCTTCAATGGCTCCTCAAGAATGTAATTGGGTAATGTGATACTTGGAGACTGCACTTGGACTTCATGTTCAGCATAGAAGAGGGTACATGCACATTTTGGCATTAATATGTTTTGAGCAATATGGTACACATTTGAGCTGCCTCCAAATCCAGAATAAGTGCTTCGGAAGTCAAAATTATGAAATTAATATAATGTGAGGGATGCCACAAAGTCACAGGCAACTTGGCCAGAGCTGTAGTAAGAACTTTGCCCAGCCAGGACGCCTACAGCGTAGAAGGACAGGGGGAGGCAGCTCACACAGGAAATTGTCTCCACCAGAATGCTAGATGGTAGCCCCCCTGGGTTGCTCTACCACCATGGATTACCACAAAGGCACATTGGGAATTTAATTTAGGCAGTTAAGCCCTGTTAGGTTCTGTGGGTGCTTCAGGCCCAACCTCAGCTGGAAGTACTTCCAAGCTACACCTTCAAGACTTTGAAAGCGCTTCCAGGTGGTATATAAAAGGAGCAGCCCTCCTTCAATCAGGGAGCCAGAGTCGGCCTGAGGAGGAAAAAGGTTATGGAGAGGAGCAGAGGAAAAGATGACAGTGTTGCAGAGAGTGAGATTTGGAGTGGTGGTTGTACAGGGCAAAACTATTATAAATAATAGTTTCCTACAATAAAACCCTTTATTACTGAAGAACTTGTGTCCAAGCCTGTTGTGTTGGGGATTTGGGGAGCTACAGCGCCCTCCAGGGGACAACAATAAATAACACCAAAACACTTCTCTTCCCAGTATCTTCAGTGTCTTGTCCTAGAGACACTGGAATGTATTCTTACCATCAGATGAACCCTTGTCCCGACTCACTTTCTGACTCCAAGTTAGCTGAAGTAATGACCACAGAGTCTTTTAATCCCTAACTGATACTTCTGGCTTTATTCCCCTATTCACCTCCTACTGGTCTTGGGTCTCCTTAAAATGCTGACTTCCAGAACTCACTAAAAAGGGCAAATTAGCATGGACATTGTACTGCATAAAACAGGGGACATATAATGCAATGACCTGCATGCTGCCCCCTATTGCATTAATGACTTCTGTTAACCTCTTCCCAGCTGAGGGCATTTTTAAGCAATTTCTGCCTGATGGGAGTACACCATAATAAAGCCTTATTATGCAATACGTAAAGGAAGGACAGTCATTTTTTTGCTAAAACTTGCATATAACTTCCCAGATGTGATAGAAATTGTGTTTGTGCCAAATTTAAAAATTCGTTTACTCAAACACTGATGCCAAAATAGCAAAAAAATAAATACAAAATGGGCAGACACTGTGATTTTTCCAAATTGTTGTTATAAAACACAACATATTTCAAGTTCAAGTCATGCCAGGTGAGGTTTTTCACTTCTGATTTGTTCCCAGACATCTCAACTGTACCTGGGAATGATTTCATGTTGAAAACACAAAGAAATAAATAGTTACAGCATTTTGCACTATGGACATCCCTCCCACCTTCAGAACCATTCCTGGCAGGGATGCCCAAACTATAAATATAAATAAATTAATATTTACAGTATATAAAACAATATAAAATATTTATATAAAGTTTAGGGTAGCACGGTGGTGCAGTGGTAACGCTGCTGCCTCGCAGTTAGGAGACCCAGGTTCGCTTCCCGGGTCCTTCCTGCGTGGAGTTTGCATGTTCTCCCTGTGTCTGCATGGGTTTCCTCCGGGTGCTCTGGTTTTCTCCCACAGTCCAAAGACATGCAGGTTAGGTGGATTGGTGATTCTAAATTGTCCCTAGTGTATGCTTGGTATGTGTGTGTCCTGCGGTGGGTTGGGGTCCTGCCATGCGTCTTGTGTTGGCTGGGACTGGCTCCAGCAGATCCCTGTGACCCTGTGTTTGGATTTAATGGGTTGGAAAATGGATGAATTATATAAAGTAACCCCCCAAAAAAACAAGGTGACATTTTTGTTTATTTCTCTCCTTTCGCTCATGAAAAATGGACAACTCCCAACTCCCAACTTTATTTATTAAACTCCACTGGCGTTTGTCATGCCTACGGGTAATGCGGGATACAAGTTTAATGAGAGGACGCAGGATATAAACAAGAGTTTTGATCACTTTGTAACTAAGTTAAAATTATAGGTGAAGGGCTGTGCTTATGCAAATTCCGAGAGACTGTGTTTGTGGGGGATTGACAATTAAGGCGGGTGGGGGAGTCACGTCATCATCTCCCCTCCCATTCACCTCATTTCGCTGTGAGCTGAGCTCTGCAGCTAACGCCGTCTTGAGGAACTAACTTTGTGACGCTGCCACCAAATACTCACAGAAAAATCCACAAGTTAATACACACGCTGTCTCTAGAGTTTCTCCACACTGAATCCTCCAGGCACTACTTACAAAAGGTTACATTTACAATCGTGTTACGTTATTTTTAAAATGTTTCCTTTTCTTAGCACAAGCACAGCTGAGAAGCTTCGATGCATGTGCTCCATAACGCATTAAAAAATAATGCATTTAATCACACTTTGCATTCCAAAAAAAAGGGGAACTTCTGTCAATGCATGATTTCCTGGTACACAGATTATATTGATCAGCACTTCCCGATTCATTTTACCCTCGCACCCCCTTGGTTTGAGAAGAAGTATGAAAAAATATGAGGTTAACACAGAAAAACAGATCACCAATTGAAGCTTTATGAATAATCGATTCGCCATCAATAATTGTTTTGGTAAAGCCATACTCAGTGTAATTCTTCTTCCACTTTATAATTTTTCCGCCACTAGCCATGATTAAATGAACGGTAAAAAAGTAAGAGCGAAGCGAGGGTAACTTATTCAGGCAGGCAGGCGACAGCTCAATAGCTCGAATTTGGATATAAGTAGGTTCTATTTAGTCGCCAGAAATATCTTTGGTAGGAATTGAAGTTGAATTTAGTCTTTAAATTTCTATGGTAAAGAAAAAGTTATGGAATGATGACTAAATTTAACTATATAAAGTCAAAACTTGTATATATAAAGTCATTCCCGAATATATAAAGTCAAAACTTGATTATATAAAGTCACTGTCGGAATAAATAAAGTCAAAACTTGAATATATAAAGTCAGCATCGGTATATATAAAGTCAAAACTTGTTTCTCAATATATAAAGTCAAAACTTGAATATATAAAGTCAGCGCTGGAATATATAAAGTCAAATCTTGAATATATAAAGTCAGCGTCGGAATATTAAGGTTATTAAAGGTTTATTAACCTTTTTCTTATAGTGCCTTGCAAGGTACATATTTAAGGTGTTAAAAAAGATGTGTTAACTCATTATACAATCACAAAAATGGAGATCTTATAAAGATTTAGTTTCAACCGTCCAGTATGTAGCTCACTCTCATTGGCCTATATGCTGTATAAAGAAAGTAAAAATTTTCTCGGAGGCTCCAGACGCATGACTCATTTTAATTTTGAAGGAAGAGAATATTCATGTGCCTTCTTGATTTAAAACCAAAACAAAAAATATAAAGTACTTTATGTATATATAAAAATATAATTAATTGATTTTTCCTATTATTTTGGACATACCTACATATTATGCAGCCATGTAGCATGGCTATGTTGCCAAAAGAAGCAAAACATATCAGTGGTTCGGTGAACTGGCTTTATCTCATGAAAGTTTAGAAATGAAAAGATAAACTAATGTCGACAAATTCCAACAAAAATTGTTTCCTTTTTTATCAGACAATGCACAAACTGATTGTTATTTCAAGGCCTGCTTTTGTCGGGCAAAGTAAATCCTTACAGCAGGTGATTACCCAAGCCTATCTGTCCATGCAGAGATGTGAAGAAACGGTATTTGTTTTGTCAGTATGCCTAAAAGCAACAAAAGTATAACAAGTCAATGTCTTGACTAATTTGCTTTTTAAGACTGTCAGATATTTCCTTTTCTGCCTGATATATTGGTAATCAGAAGTTGTTTTATGTGAGCATTGCTTAAAATACAAAATGTAAGTGCCTGACGGAGTTACTGCATTGCACGTATAGAGTAGAAATAGCTTCAAGACTTGACTTGAGCTTTCCACTTTTGTCAATTTCCTTAGAGTGATGCATCATTCCATCCAGCACAGCAAATGTAGTAGGCCATTATGTCAAGTTTTAGATGATTAAGTTCTAAACAATTAAATATCAGGCAGTTGATGTATGTGTATTAAATGTGTTGGAATAAAATAGAGAATATTTATGACTTGTAGCAAGAATTTCAGGTAAAGCTCTATAATTCTTTTATGTCACTTCAAACAAAGCATTTGGTGGCAAGAGACAACCTTTTGATTATTTCAGCCAATATGGGCCTCATCTGTTTTAATTAAACTGCAGACAGTTAGGTTATGCCAAGCACCTGTCACTGTGACAGGCTTTTCCAAGCTGATTTATAATAGATCCTTTTCAATTCTGAACTTGAAAGTATGATCAAAAGTACCTGGCTAATAGATTTTATACCCCAGGCCTAAGTAGCTCATCTCAGATGTATCGTTTGATTCTTCTACAGTGAAGAAGAGTGATCTGCTATTAATGCACCCAGATTTAAGCAATGGGTAAATGAGGTACTGAATCATTTCAGATAGCTACTGTAAATGCTACCCTACACGGAGTGACGGAAGTGTACTGGAAATATTTCACCAGGCCAGTCCAGAAAATGTTTTTGTTGCTGCAACAACTAATGAAAGGACGTAGTGGCAAAAGAGAAAAGATTTTTATAACAAAATGTTTTGAATTAAACTTTACATTAGGAAGGTGCTGCTGTTAAGACCTTTTTCCCTGCAAATACATAGGTAACCAAACACCTTCAGTTTTACTGGGCAAGTTTAAAAATATCAGTTAACCTAGTTATGCACATTTTGGATGAAGAATAAACTTGAACATGCAACACATTTGTGATCAAACATGAAGAGGATTTGAACACTCCACACATACCGCTAATGAGTCAAGAATTAAAAATTCTGGTACCTAGACATGTTGGGAAGCAGTGTTAAGCAGTTTAGAAATGAAGACAAAGGCAAAAAATGGCTCATATAAAATTCTAGGGACAAAGTATCTTTAAAACTGGAGTTTCATTATGTTTAAAATGTGGGCTCATTATAACATTTACATCGGACTACTATTAAAGTATAAGTGGCAGATTTGTTAAAAAAAAAATATATATATATATATATATATATATATATATATATATATATATATATATATATATATATATATATATATATATATATATATATATATATATATATATATTATACAACCTACAGCAATTCCATGTTGGTCATCGTGAAATACTCATCTTGAGATACAATGCATTTGTCCCAGTGTTTCTCCCTTTCCTGTTTCATTTTAGGCACTTATCTTTTGCTACCGTGTCCAGAACCTGCTGCATTTTTTTTCCTGAGTTCTTCTATAGTAGCAAATTGTCTACACTTCAGTCTCAGTTTCAATTACAGGAACATATGATAACTAGCGGCATAGTCAAACATTACACCATACTCCCATGCAATTGACAGATTCAAATAATTTGGTAGTCCCCAAACATACATACTATGCATACATACTATGTATGTGTGAGTATATTCTTTAATAAGCTTTTACACCTCCCTGGTTTCTTCGTTCCCATGGCTGCAATAGTAAAATTAGTGTCTGCTCTGTCGTGTTTCATAAAGCAACGGTATTTGCAATTTACATGTTACTTAGTTGGCAAAGGTTTGCCAGGGCCAAAAGAAGCAAAGAACAAGCATACAGCAAGCAATGGATTTGGCATCTTCCTCTTTTCAAAACAGGAGCCCACACTAATAACTGGGGAGCTCCTTCATATGCCAGTGTGTGTAAACATCTGCTAGAGGGCTGTATGAGACATATAGTAATTAGGTAATTGCTCAATGTGCAACGAAGTAAGAAAGTGGTCGTGGAGAAATGAAGTGGGTGGTAACAAAGAGTTTCTGCTAGGAACATATGACTTTGTGTTACAAATTATAAAAAGCAGGCATCCATGGATGTACTGTATGAAATGTGCACAAATCATAAATTGGAAAATGGAGATAAGAAGTACTCTGATACCTTGGGTTAAGTGAGGAAGAGATGCATTTTCAGAGGTCATTCATAGCACCCAAAATGATTCTGTGGATTGTTCCGGATTGTTCCAGAATATCCATTAAAAGCCACTCCTGTCTAGTGACCCCTTGTACCGAGAGGTGGGAGGTGAGGTGGAGCAGGGCATCGACTGGCAGGGAGGTAGTGCAGCCAGGCAGGAAAGAGAGAGTAGAAGAAAGGGGAGCAGAGAGGAGATAGTTTGGAAGGTTAGTGTGAACATTTGCTGCTTGAGTCACAGTTTTTAAAGTGGCGAGTCACTCTTCATGAAAGCTTGTGAGCCCAGTACTGTGGCTAAGGCTTGTTTTCTGTTAATTTACTTTGTTTCTTTGAGTTGTCCTTGTGGTCAACCCTCCCATGTGTGTGTTTGTAAAAGGAGAAACACATTTGTATTAGGACTGTGGAGTTTGGCACTCTTTATCCTAAGGTTAAGGTGGTACAGTTACATTAGATTGTATTGATAAATCAGTGCACATTTTCTAAAAAGTAAATGGTTCTCAAGGTGCACTCTAGTTATATGTCTTGTTTTCTGTTTTTAGTTTTGAGACTAAAAGAGACTGATTTATACTGCCTGGTGTAAGTACACAAAGGACAGTTGAAGAAGGGGCTGTATATTGTGCTGAAGTAGGTACACAGCTGTTTATTTCATTTTTATTGTTTTCAGAAAGGCAAGGTATCACATTTATTGGCCAACATTAACACACTTTTAATAGTATCATAAAGGAATGATTTTAGGGCATCTGTTTTGGGAAATGAGTATCCTAAAGAGGAGAGGAGGAGAGAGAGAGAGGTTAGGAGCACGCGCTGATACAGCGCATCACCCACCACATGACGAACCAACTCAGGATCGCAGATTGGGACCTGAGTGTAGCCATGCAATGGGTGACACCTCAGCACCACACAAGTTCAAATGGAATGGAACCAGTGTGAGCTTTTTTATGGTGACCGGAATGCCAATTCTGCCACCAACCCCCG
This sequence comes from Polypterus senegalus, assembly GCF_016835505.1. Lineage (NCBI taxonomy): Eukaryota > Metazoa > Chordata > Cladistia > Polypteriformes > Polypteridae > Polypterus > Polypterus senegalus. Next base: position 50,833,168 of record NC_053163.1, read on the forward strand.
GGTTTTTCCCTGTAGGTTGGAGGGCCTACATGCAGGGCTGGATGCAGATTAGTGTCATACCCAGGATGGAGCAATTGCAGGTTAAGGCATGACTAAAGGGCCCAATGAAGCAGAGTCACTTTTGGCGTTAACAGGATTCGAACCAGCAAATCCCTAGTCTCAGAGCCACCACTCTGCCCCTGTATCCTAAAGGAAAAATATATATTATTAAACATCCAGTTAAGAAATATAAAACAATCTTTGAAAGAAACCTACACTCTTTGGTAAAGGTTGTATGAAATAATTATTAGAAAACCAGGTAAATGCCACCTTAGAACTTCTCACATTTAATGTTGAGTGGAACTGCACATGATTTACATTATTGATATACTGAAGACAAGCTATAATTAGCAGGCACTATCTTGAGTATATCATGACATTTCATGAATTAATTTCTGTTGGTTGAATATACAATATACTTATAGCCAGAACTTTTCTAAAACACAAGCATCCATTTAAGAGGGATATTTATCTTTTTTCAGCATAAATAATTAAGATATCAGCTAAATATTGTTAGATTTAAAATGTTCATGAATTTATAAACTTTAATGAATGTATAACTTTTCAATTAATGTCACATTTTTTTGAAGTGAAACATCTAGTTATAAGACAAATGTTTGGTGCCATGCTCATTTATTGTAAATGCTGTCACAGTGTGGGTATTGTGTTAGATTAGACATAATAAATTTAATAATTAAACACCACAGAATAACATTACAAGACTTACAGATATACAGTAGTGTTAGGTGATTTAATCATATCAATAATCTGTAATGAATGTGACTTACCCAGGGTACCAATTATACCAATATAGGTCAGTTTCTTCCATTTACTTAAATAATTGATAAAGGCATACACATTTGTCATTTCTCTGTATACTGGATAAAAATCCATTGGTAACTTTATTTGTACAGGTTCTTTCACAAATTGTTTCTTCAGCCTCTTGTTAAGAATGAAGAACAGCCAGTCAGAGTGTAGATGGAAACAACACAAGCATCATTACAATAAAAAATGGACTGATATATACTTAAAACAAATTTAATTAGCAAATGCAATAGGTAGATTACAGTAAATTGTAAATAATATGTAAACGTAGTTATATTTAATCCAAATGGTTTTAAGGATAGGACAAATCTGAAGAAGAAATGAATGAAAAGTCTCATATCATGCCTTAATTTCCAGGCAGTATGACACACAGATCCTAAATTTCTTAGGACGTCACAGAAATACGTGATGCTTTTGTACTTTCTTTTTTCTGTGAATACTCACAAGAAAAATACTTGGCAGGTGTGGTAAAACAAGTTTTGTGAGGTTTTGGGTTAAAGAAATATATTTCACACCAAAGTACAATAAGCAAATTTCTTGTTATCACTGGTGCTGTTCATCTCAGGTTATGGCTGTCTAATATGTGCCACATAATGTACATGCCCTTGTCGTCTCTTCCATATTGTGTCCTTCACGATTTATCGAAGCCTAACACTAGCAAAAGTTGTAATCCGTTTATCACGTTTAAGGGTCATTACCTTTAATTTTTTATTTCTTTGGACAGGCAAGGTATTGTGAATATATCAATTCATGATCTTTTTTTTATGCAAGGGAATCTGCTTAGCATTAACATGCAGCTGAGGAGAACATAACTTGGCAGGCAGAAAACACATTTCTTCATTTGGCAAGGATAATCCAACGGCTACAATGTGACTGCTTCAATTCTCTAGGCAGGTCACCTGTCTATAATATTCCTCCTTGCATTTTTTCAAGCAAACTTTCTTTCTGATTTTAAAATGCTGACAGAAATAAAATTAGATATGGACAACCTAATCTTTTAATTAGGTGTTTGACTTGGTGACCTGGTTTTAAAAGACTTGTTAGAATTTGCTGTTCATTAAAAAAAAAAATTCTGAAATCTAGATTAAAAGAGAGTCTTGATCCACACACATTTCAAAGATATTCTTAGTATAACTGAAAAGATTAAGCATTCATTTTGAACTTTTTTCATTTTTCCCTTTCAAATGGTAACATCCCATAATATAATTAAATGTAAAAATGAGCACGTACCAGTTACTAATTAATTTTACATGCATGAGATATTTTTCTTGAGAACATATTTTGTGTTTCTTAGAAAGAAAATGGCAAACGGCTCCCAGGCAGCAGTGAACAAAACAGACGAAAGGAGACTGTTTTAGTGTTCTGTTCATTAACAGGGCTGAGTGTGCTGCAATTCTACTTGCAACATGAAAATTAAAGCCTCAGCTTTCAGTGCCAGATGTGTCCAGCTGTGAAGACTTAAGAACACTTCAGTGGCTTGTTATAATGTAGGAACTAACCATCCATCTTTTCTCCCTCCTCTGGATAATGATGATAACCTAAAAGTGGCTCCAAAGTAATGTCTTGAATGAAAGTCTGAGTGAAATATGACATCAAGGATGGATTCAACTTGGGGTAAACTAGCAGATTTTGTAAAAATTAGGCTAATGTCTAATATTACTTCAAACTTTGATTGCTTTTGACAAAAAAAGTATTTTATTTCAATCCATATGTCACGGGGGTTTTTGGTATTCAAAGGGAGACCACCAAGACCCCTCACTCAGCATGTAATATCTTTTTTATTCTTAGTTAAAATCAACACTGGAACCTACGGAATACAGAGTTAATTATTCAGCTCTGACATATATGAGTGTGTTTTATGATGCAAATGCCTAAATGTAATCCTGCAAGTCATCAACATTAGATTAGATTAGATTAGATTCACTTTATTCTCATTACACATGTATAAATACAGGGCAACGAGATTCAGTTTAGCATCTAATCAGAAGTGCAAAGCGCAGAAGTACAATAAATATAATATGTGCATATTATGTACAGTTAAATACGATATTTACAGTTAAATGCGATATATACAGTTAAATACGATATGTACAGTTAAGAGCACAGTGAAGATGGGAATAGATATATAGATATATATAAACAGATATACAAATGTTCTAAATGTGGATGGCAAATATACATATTTTATAATATACATTTATGTACCTATACATGTATTTGTATGTACTATAATACTATAAGTACTATATATATATATATATATATACTGTATATATATATATATATATATATATATATATATATATATATATATATATATATATACAGGTGTGTTATGTACGTGCAGTAATAATATAAGTACTATTATATATATATACACAGATGTACAATATACAGATGTGATATGTATGTGCTGTAATACTATGTGTATTGTAATATATACAGATGTACAATACTGTATATGATATATGATGTACAATGTACAGGTGTACTGTGTGTGCACAGGTATGTACAGATATGTACAAGGAAGGGAGGAGGAGTAGTGTAGAGGATTAAGTGTGTGGATGTGAAGGTTCAACGGGGGACTGAGTTCAGAAGTGTGACCGCTGTGGGGAAGAAGCTGTTCCTAAACCTGCTGGTTTTAGTTGGAAGGCTCCTGTAGCGCCTTCTGGAGGGGAGGAGCTGGAAGAGTTTGTTGGCTGGATGAGAGGAGTCCTTAAGAATGCAACGAGCTCGGCGTAAACATCTCTTCTTGTGAACGTTCTCAATGACCAGAAGTGGAGTCCCTATGATGCGTTGTGCGGTTTTCACCACCTGCTGCAGTGCCTTGCGGTCAGCAACAGAGCAATTCCCATACCAGGCTGTAATACAGTTAGTCAGGATGCTCTCTATCGCACAGTGGTAGAAGTTGCCCAGTATGACAGCAGATAGTTGGCTCTTCTTCAGTATCCTCAAGAAGAAGAGGCGCTGATGGGCCTTCTTGACCAGGCTGGAGGTGTTGTTTGTCCATGACAGGTTCTCCGAGATATGTATCCCCAGGAATTTAAAGCTGGAAACCCGTTCGACAGCCATGCCATTGATGTGAATGGGGTGGTGGGTGTCTCCCTTCTTCTTCCTGAAGTCCACAATGAGCTCCTTGGTTTTGGTGGTATTCAGGAGCAGGTTATTTTCAGTGCACCACGCAGCTAAGTGTTTTACCTCCTCCCTGTAATTAGACTCATTGTTATCACTGATGAGACCGATCACCGTGATATCGTCTGCAAACTTGATGATGGAATTGGATCCATACATGGGCCTGCAGTCATGAGTGAAAAGGGAGTAGAGGAATGGGCTCAACACGCAGCCCTGTGGAACGCCAGTGTTGACTGTAGTGGTGGTAGAGCAGTTATGGCCAGACCTGACATGCTAGGGTCTGTTGGTCAGGAAGTCCATGATCCAATTACAGATAAATTTATTAATACCAAGATCCACAAGTTTAGTGATCAACTTGGAAGTGATGACTGTATTAAATGCTGAGCTGAAGTCAACAAACAGCAATCTTGCATAGGTGTTCTTATTGTCCAGGTGTGAGAGTACACCGTGAAGCGCTGTGGATACAGCATCCTCTGTACTCCTATTGTTACGGTAGGCAAATTGGTGAGGATCCAGTGTGGGGGGCAGGCATGTCTTGAGGTGTGCCAGTACCAGTCGCTCAAAGCACTTCATAGCTATGGGCGTGAGTGCTACAGGGCGGTAGTCATTCAGGCACATTGGTGATGAGTGTTTCGGCACTGGCACTATGGAGGTGGTTTTGAAGCATGCTGGCACTGCTGCCTGGGACAGGTTGAAAATATCCGTGAAGACCCCTGCCAGCTGTTCAGCACATGCTCTAAGGACACGTCCAGGGATGCCATCAGGGCCAGCAGCCTTATGAGCATTGATGCGGCTTAGTGCGTTATGAACCTCCACGTGGGTGAGTGTGATGGTATGGCAGTCATCAGAGGGTAGGGTTATGGTGGACTTTTCCTTGTTGTCCTTGTCAAAGCGAGCTTAGAAGTTGTTCAGCTCATTGAGGAAGGACATATCCATGGCTGTCTGTGTGGAAGTGCCGCACGTATACTCAGAAACGGCCTGGATGCCGTCGGGGGTCAGAGTTGACAAAGTGCCCCTCCACCTTCAGTTTGTAGCTAAGCTTGGCCTTGTTGATGCCCCTCTTCAGTTCTGCCCTGGAAGTACTGTAGGCCTGTGTATCACCTGATCTGAAGGCATTGTTACATGCCTTTAGCAGAAGCCGCACTTCCCTGTTCATCCATGGTTTCTGATTCGGGTACGTTGTGATCCGCTTCTCTGTGGTAACACTGTCAATTGTGGTGCTGATGTGTTCCAGTACTGAGTGTGTGTAGTAGTCAATGTTTATTTGTGAGTTGAAGGTGGCCTGAGAGGCAAACATGCTCCAGTCTGTGTCCTTAAACCTGTCCTGGAGTGTAGAGTCAACCCCCGCTGGCCACACTTTGATGGTCTTCACTGTTGGTCTCACACGGTTGATAAGTGATGAGTATTTGGGGGTGAGAAACAAAGAAAGGTGATCAGACTGTCCCAGGTGGGGGAGGGTGTAGCTGTGTAGGCTCCAACAATGTTAGTGTAAACATGATCCAAGGTTTTATCCCCTCTGGTATGGCAGGAGACATGTTGGTGAAATTTAGGTAGCACCGTCTTTAGGTTGGAGTGGTTGAAATCACCTGCTACAATAAATGCAGCCTCAGGGTGAGCAGATTGTTGTTTGCTAATGGCTGCATAGAGTTCTTTCATAGCAAGCTTAGCATTAGCATCCGGAGGGATATATGCAGCTGTTATTATAGTGGAGGTGAACTTCCTCGGCAGATAGAATGGTCTACACTTAACCATGAGATACTCAAAGTCAGCTGAACAGTGTTTTCCAACAATGACAGAGTTTGTACACCAAGCCTTGTTAATATAAACGCACAATCCTCCGCCTCTTGTCTTACCGGAATCATCAGCTGTTCTGTCCTCCCGGAGAATGTTGGCACCCGACTAGCTCTATAGCATCGTTAGGTATACCGCTGTGTAGCCATGCTTCTGTGAATATCATGATGTTACAGTCCAGTATTCTCCTATTGTCGGTGATCCAAGGTGCAACTCGTCCATTTTATTCGCCAGGGACCGCACATTAGCAAGGAAAATACTGGGTAAGGATAGCCGATGTGGTGTTAGCCTTAACTTAGCTGTTAGCCCTCCGCGTTTCCCCCGCCTTTGTTTACGGTCTCTGCGCCGTCTTCGAGTACTTCCGGTCAGCCGGGTAGCCTGCGAAGCGTCAGGTGTTCTTCTTATCTCAGGGATGAGATGAAGGTTGCTAATAAAACAGTCCGAGTTGTGTAGATCAATATCCAAAAGCTCTTGTCGGGTGTAGGATGTAAAAGCGAAGCTGTTCTGAACGAACAGACCCGAGATGAGCAGGAATAACACTGCTATTTTGCAAAATCTGAAGAGACGCTGAGCCTCGCGTGACGCATAGTCGTGATAGTACGATAGTATGGTGAATGAATCAAAAAGATAAAATATAGCCTTTCAGTTAACACCCTTTTATTTACTCACTTTCTTTCTGCTGCTTTTGTTATATCATTTGCACAAAGTGCTGGTTTTTAATTTCTTTTTTGTGTTTTTTTTTTTATATATTTTTCCTTATTTTTCATTATTTACTACTGCCACCTTAAAAAATACACTCAGCCATTACCATTTGAGCCATTGCCCTCAAACTCTACAATTAATTAAAGCTACTAATAGCTATGATAATTGCAAAAATCACTTTGTTGAGTTCCGAGCTTCTGCTGTTTTACCTTTTGAATGTTTTCATCTTATCCTGAGGCACTAAACTTGCCCAATTCAATAGAAAACCTTCTGCATGTGTATGGCACTCTAATAGATATTGTTGTGCATTGATTTGCGCATTGACACTCTGTTCTTCCTTTGATTCTTCTCATTTATGCTTGTAGAAAATGGTATGCAAAGAGTGTGTACAAAAATGTATTATTTTGGAAAGAATATTTTTTCAAGTAACAGATGAATAGAAAAACACAAACAATATCATAGTCAGGAGTAGCAAGCATTGTCACTGTCAACTGTCAATCTTGTATCCAGACTACAAAGACAAATAAAGAAACAAGGTTGGGTGAGCATAAGCTGACTTGCTAAAACTCTTTGAGAATTTATTAAGACTTAATTTTTGTCAGTGTCTTTCCTTATATAAACATCAGAGAAGTAGCAAAAGGAGCCCCTGCCCTTATATGATATAATGGTGACCAACATCACACACTGGTACACATGTACCTACAATAAGCAGCATTGGGTAGATTTAGATAATATGTGTAAAAAAACAGTTAATCAAACAATAACCACAGAAAATGAATAACCTTATAAAGGAAGAATTAGACTCAATGGTGAATGATGCAAAAGGGAAAAGGCTTCAGAAATATATATTCATGTATATATATGACATAGCACTTGATAAAAAATATAAAGCTTCCATTTTGTAAGGCATGCAGGATTACAGTATAGCCTTGTAAATGCTATGTGATTGTTGTGATTGTAGGCTGTAGCTAAGAAGCTTAATTGGTTATAATTATTATTTTGGAAATAGTTTACAGAGTTCATTAAATTAACAAAGACGTTTCAAGAATATGTAGTAAATTTGTGAAACTAAATGTGAAATCAGTGACTCCAAAGTGAATGCTACTTGCATGCGCTGGGCTATAATTTTTACTTATTGGAAAATTGTTCAAGGAAGGAAGGTGTCCACTTTATGGAATATGTGCAGCACCAGGAACATCACAGTTCTACAGATACCATCTACTGTAGTGTGCAAGGTGTCCACAACTAAGCCACTTCAGCATTTCCAGTATTATAGGATGGTAGACCAATGACACATACAATTGACAGCTAAAATATCTGTCTGCTACACTAGCTTTTATTTATCCCTGGAATATTAATATTTAAGATTTCCAAGGTTGTAATTAATGGTTTGAAATATAAGGTGTGTTGGGTAGGGGACTTCACGCTAAGAAGTATCAGAAATCAGGTAAGTGAGTTGGAGCTTCATGTAGCAGAGCATAATTATAATCATATAGTACTAACGGAAACCTGGCTAAATAACAAAGATGGGGATGAGTGTAACATAGAGGGATACACATTTTTAGGAAGGACAGACAGAACAGAAAACGAGGTGTTGTTGCTGTTTATGCCAAACAGAATTTAAATGTAAGTCTTATTCAGTTGGACGATGAGCCCCATCTTAGTGAGGGCATGTGGCTTCGCCTGGAAAATATTAGGGAAGAGGTCTTATTTTAGGAGTGGTATGTAGACCACCCAATTCAGACAGTAATTTAAACACACCTCTTTTTAGCATTATCAAAAGGCAAGTTTACGGGGAGATATTATAGTCATGGGGGACTTTAATTATCCAAATATTAACTGGGATAACCTTACAGATGGAGGAGCGCAAGAGCAAAAGATTTTAGAAGTAATCAGTGGCTGTTTTTTAACACAGCATGTTAAAGCACCAACCCAGGGTGAGGCTTGTCTGGATTTAGTATTTTGTAATAATCAGGATATAACTGAGGGTGTAGAAGTGATTGAACAAGTAGGGTCAAGTGACCATAATATACCATATATACTCACATTTAAGCTCTCCCGCAGATAAGTCAGGGCTTGATTTTACCATATAATTTCTGGTATTTTTATAATGTCAGTTGTATAAGTTGAATGTGGAAAACTCACGCTATTGGTCTAAAAGATTATGATATGCTAATGCCCACTTGAAAGAGTAACCACGGAGCACAATGCCTTTTTTCCATGTATTGTGCCTATGTGACCACACGATAATACCCAAACTATTCCGAAGCTGTGTTTGCATTGTTTTGTGTTTGTTGTATCTGTTACCGGCCTCAGGCCTTGGGGAACCTGGGCCAGGTACAATTCACTGTTGCTATAGGGTTTAGCCACAATGATATGGTCAAAAGCATAAAAGAAACAGGCAGCAGTCCCAAGTCTCAGACCATACATCTCGGTTTTACTTTATTCTCCTTTTACCAGAAATATATGCTTCAGTTTCTGCATAGATCAACATGGCAATCAGTGAAACAATGGTGCAAGCCAATTTTCTCCTCTAGAACAAATGGTGTAAACACATTTACTTTGATTCAACAACGGTATTGTGGCCAGCTATCAAAAAGTACTTGACTAGAAATGAATGTCCCCAGAACTCGTTAATTTTCAAAGAAAGCAGACAGTTCTGTTATCACCACATTGTGTGTGGATGAGAAATTAATCAAATTACACTAAGCAACACACAGAAATGTCATTTTCTTTAGAATACTGAATTCTAGCCAATTACATATCTCACACCCTCATACACCTTTATCGTAAGAGCATCCCTTATCTACAATGGAGCATTCGATCAGAAGTAAATATGAAGATGAAGCAGGAAGATGTTAATAAAAAAAATAAGCTTCGTATTTTTGAACGGGCGTA